>NC_092050.1:59245010-59545010 GCF_003086295.3 Arachis hypogaea
TCCACGTTAACTAGGTTAACGTGGCTTTTAACGTAACCAGTATGGGCTTAGTCCAACGTTAGTGACAAAGGTGAGTGTCACTAACGTTGGCATCATCTTCTTCTTCCACATTAGAGCTCACGTTAACTAAGTTAACGTGGCTCTTAATGTGGCCAATTGCCCCTTTTGGAATGTTAGTGGCACTTACTTTTACCACTAATATTGGAGTTCTACTTCTCTTCCATGTTAGCTTCCACGTTAACATAGTTAACGTGGCAACTAACATGGGCTATGATGGCTCACGAAGGCGTTATTGGCAATCACTTTTCTCATTAATGTTGCAAGCTAGTCTTCATTCCACATTGATGGTCACGTTAGCTAGACTAACGTGGCTGCTAACGTGGTTCTTCCTTGCTTCTTTTATCCTGAAATCAAGCAATAAAGTGCATCAAAGCTCTGATCCATGTTATGAGACATGCATCATTCAATTTGTCCTTTAATTCATGCATAATTCTCATGAAATCATGTAAAATTCACAATGTTTGCTTGAATCAAGATGTAAGTGATTATTTACCCAAAACTTGCTTATTTCCTAAGAAAATGCATGAAACTACCTTAAAACCATAAAGAAAAGGTCAGTGAAACTGGCCAAAATGCCCTGACATTACAACACCAAACTTAAAGCTTGCTTGTCCCTAAGCAAGTACTGAAACAAGAGAATGATGAATGAAATAACAAGAGGAATAAATCATTATTGTGGAAGTCATGTTCTTGGTTTTATGGGGTTTCATGCATAGCAACTTAGGTTCATTCCTTTACTGGCTTTCAGACCTTTATCATGCCTTGGAATACTCACTTGATTGCACCCTTTGAGACTTTTATTTATTGATCCCTTTGTCTTTCCAAGGTTTATTTCATCCTTAGTCTAAGTGTTCTATGAGGGGGCGACTCTTTAAGATAAGCTTTCAGCCAACACTCCCGAACCAGTTGGTTCAAGGTGCTAGGTGTTGAAACACCCCTAAGGACTTACTCCCTCAAGTCTCTCTCCCCTATACATGCACACCACAGGCACATGGTTTGTTATTTTCTTTCCTTGAGGTCTTGGTGTCTAGCACCTCTTTGGGTTACTAAATGTTCTATAGCAAGGTTGCTCTTGATAGTGGATTTTCAGTTGATAATCCCGTGTTAGTTAACCCAAGTTACCAAGTGATGAAGCACTCCTAAGAACTTTTTCATCCACGCAGATCCTTGGTACAAGAGCACCACAGACACATCCCTCAAGATTCAAGCCCTTGGTGCCTAGCCATATTCTTTATTAACTTTTTCTTTCTTTTTCAACCCTTATTGTTTTTTTCCTTTTTCTTATTATGATCTTATTATTTAGCTAGTCTCATGGGGTGTGTTTCAAGCATATGATTCAAGACAGATAGTTGTCTTCCCACCTTGTTGGTGAACCAACTTAGCTAAGTGATTACTACACCACAAATTTAAGGACCTACTCCACAACTTGAACATCACTCTGGTCTTTCATAACATCTCTTTTTATTGGACTTAAAAGGACAAGTATACAATAAGCAAGATGAGAATGAAAACAGGCAATTTGACTAGCAAGCATAGACCTAAGCAAAAACAAACATCAAATTCTAGTGCATTAAACTTAAAGAGTGACTATTAATCAAGGGCACATTCAGACTTTCAAATTGATTATTTCCAAGCATATGGAATCAAGTAACAATACAACCTTTTGGTGATGCCTTCCAGCTACCCATTTGTTGTCATCCTCCATAGCTTCTGCATCTTTCCTCGCTTCCTTGGATGGTGGTGCACTGTTTTTCCAAAAGATTGATTGAATCCCTGCAAAGTTATTGGAAGTTGCTTGTCCCCAAAGCACTTGAGAGATAGTTAGTATGCATGTATGCTTGCGCATTTCGGAACTTAACTTGGTGTGTGAACACCAAACTTAGTTCCTTGCCTAATACAGCAGGTTGAATGCATGCAGAAAATCTCATGTGTGGTTATTAGCAAGACAACTAGAAACTAACTACTGTTAAGTGGTTCTCCTGATTGGTTGGATCTAGCAATTTGCCCTTGAAGGAGTGTAGTGTGATTCTAACTGAAATCTTTGGTGGAACACCAAACTTAGAATTACACACTCACTCTTGTATTATTTTGGTGTGTAACACCAAACTTAGCTCCTCACAATACGGGGGAAACTACTTGTGATTTTTATTAAAATGCAAATGAAAAGAGAACTACCTTAGGTTGGGTTGCCTCCCAACGAAGCGCTCTTTTAGCGTCGCTAGCTCGACGATTCCTCCATCACTTGAGGTGATACTTCACTTTGGGGTTTTCCCCCATGTTACCCATGTAGTGTTTGAGCCTCTGTCCGTTAACAGTGAACTTCCTCTTTGAACTTTCCTCCATGATTTCTATGTGCCCATACGGCGAGACATTTGTGACAAGAAAGGGTCCTGACCACCTTGATTTGAGTTTCCCAGGGAAGAGTCTTAATTTGGAATTGTAGAGGAGCACTTGCTGTCCTTCTTCAAAGCTTCTGGGTGTTAAATGGAGGTCATACCTTCTCTTTGCCTTTTCTTTATAAATCTTGGCATTTTCATAGGCTTGAGATCTGAATTCCTCCATTTCTTGTAGCTGCAAGACCCTCTTTGCACCAGCAGCAATGCTATCAAAATTTAGCAGCTTGAGAGCCCAAAGAGCTTTTGTGTTCCAGCTCCAATGGTAGATGACAAGCCTTTCCATACACAGTTGGTATGGGGACATCCCGATTGGTGTTTTAAATGCCGTTCTGTATGCCCAAAGAGCATCATCCAGCTTCTTCGACCAATCATTCCTTGATGCTCCCACAGTCTTTTCCAGAATCCTTTTTAGCTCTCTGCTAGATATCTCAGTTTGCCCACTTGTTTGGGGGTGGTAAGGCGTGGAAATCTTGTGTTTCACCCCATATCGTAGGAGGAGAGCTTCTAGTGGTCTGTTACAAAAATGGCTCCCTCCATCACTGATGAGTGCTCGTGGGACTCCGAACCAGCTAAAGATATTCTTTCTGAGGAAGTTCATGACCACCTTGTTATCATTCGTTGGGGTTGCAATAGCCTCTACCCACTTGGAAACATAATCCACTGCTACCAAGACGTACTTGTTTAAATATGAGGTTGGGAAAGGTCCCATGAAATCGATTCCCCACACATCAAACAGTTCCAGTTCTAAGATGAAATTTTGTGGCATCTCATTTCTTTTGGGTAAGTTTCCAGCTCTTTGACATTCATTGTAATTCTTTACCAGTTCTTTTTGGCATCCTTGAAAAGGGTGGGCCAAAAGAATCCGCTTTGTAATACCTTGGCTGCAGTTCTGTTCCCTCCAAAATGGCCTCCATAGCATGAGCTGTGGCAGTTCCACAAGACCTCTTGTCCCTCTTCTTCCGAGACACATCTTCTCAGAATTCCATCTGAACACTTCTTGAAGAGATATGGTTCATCCCAGATAAAATACTTTGCGTCATTGATGAGCTTTCTTTTCTGGTGTTTGTTGATGTCTGGATGTAAAGCCCTAGTTGCCTTAAAATTGGCAATATCTGCAAACCAGGGTGCTCTGTGAATCGTCATCAACTGCTCATCTGGGAAGAACTCATTTACATTTGTATCATGTGTTCCTCCTTTATCATGAGGGATTCTGGATAGGTGATCTGCTACCTTGTTCTCCACTCCTTTCTTGTCTTTGATTTCAATATTGAATTCCTGCAACAATAAGATCCATTTTATTAGTCTTGGTTTTGATTCTTGCTTGGCAAACAAATATTTAAGTGCTGTGTGATCTGTGAAGACAATCACTTTTGCACCAATGAGGTATGATCTAAACTTGTCAAATGCAAAAACTATTGCCAACAACTCCTTTTCAGTAGTGGTATAGTTTCTTTGGGTATCATTGAGGACTTTGCTGGCATAGTATATCACATGGACCAAGTTATCTTTCCTCTGTCCTAACACTGCCCCAATTGCAAAATCAGATGCATCGCACATCAGTTCAAATGGTAGGTTCCAGTCAGGTGGGGAAATGATAGGGGCAGAGGACAACCTCTTTTTCAAGTTTTCAAATGCCAGCATGCACTTTTCATCAAAGATAAATGGTGTATCAGATACAAGGAGATTGCTTAAGGGCTTGGCTATCTTTGAAAAATCTTTAATAAACCTTCTGTAAAAGCCAGCATGCCCTAGAAAACTCCTAATTGCCTTGACATCACTTGGTGGAGGTAATTTTTCAATGAGTTCCACCTTGGCTCTGTCCACTTCAATGCCTTGGTTAGAAACCTTATGACCAAGAACTATTCCTCCTGTCACCATAAAGTGACATTTCTCCCAATTTAAGATCAAATTAGTTTCTTGACATCTTTTTAATACCAGGGCCAGGTGATTTAGGCAACTAGGGAAGGAATCTCCGAATACCGAGAAATCATCCATAAAAACTTCAATAAATTTCTCTATCATATCTGAGAAGATAGAAAGCAAGCAGCGTTGGAAAGTCGCAGGTGCATTACATAGCCCAAATGGCATGTGCCTGTAGGTGAACACTCCATATGGGCACGTGAATGAGGTTTTCTCTTGGTCTCTCGGATCAACCACTATTTGATTGTATCCTGAATAACCATCGAGAAAACAGTAATATGCGTGTCCTGCAAGTCTTTCCAGCATCTGATCCATGAATGGAAGGGGGAAATGATCTTTTCTTGTAGCTTCATTCAATTTTCTGTAGTCTATGCACATCCGCCATCCTGTGACGGTCCTGGTGGGAATCAGTTCGTTCTTCTCATTGGGGACTACAGTGATTCCTCCCGTTTTTGGCACAACATGCACGGGGCTGACCCAGGGGCTGTCTGAGATCGGGTAGATTACCCCTCCCTGCCATAGCTTCATAACTTCTTTTATTACCACTTCCTTCATGACTGGATTTAGCCTCCTTTAGGGTTGAATGGATGGTTTGGCATCATCTTCCAACAATATCTTATGCATGCATATGGCCGAACTGATTCCTTTCAGGTCAGCGAGGGTCCATCCAATGGCATCCTTATGCTTTCGCAACACTTTGAGTAGTTCCTCTTCTTGCTTGTGGCTGAGGGCTGAGTTAATGATCACTGGGTAACTTTCATTCTCCCCTAAGTATGCATATTTGAGGGTGGGTGGCAGTGTTTTGAGTTCAAGTTTAGGTGCTTCCTTTCCTTCACTCTTCCCTTCTAATGTGCCTTGAATGTGAACCTCTGCTGCTGTAACCTCTTCGCTTGAAGCTGACTCTTCTTCTGTTAACCCCTTAAATTCTTCCTCTTCGAGAGTATCTTGTGCTATATCTTCTAGTGAATCCAACCTCATACACTCTCCTATTGGTTCTTGTGGGTAACTCATGGCTTTGAACACATTGAATATCATCTTCTCATTATGTAACCTCAGTGTCAGTTCACCTTTCTGGACATCAATGATAGCTCCAACAGTGGCTAGGAATGGTCTGCCCAGAATGATAGAAGCTTTGGCTCCTTCCTTCATATCCAACACCACAAAGTCTGCTGGGAAGATAAAGTCTCCTACCTTCACTAGCAAGTCTTCTACTATGCCGTGAGGAAACTTGAATGATCGATCTGCCTGTTGTAGGGCCATTTTTGTTGGCTTGGCCTCCTCAATTTTCATTTTTTTCATCATGGCTACTGACATCAAATTTATGCTGGCTCCTAAATCACATAGAGCCTTCTCCACCGTGATCTTTCCTATAATACAGGGGATCTAGAAGCTCCCAGGATCCTTCAATTTCTAGGGTAGCTTGTGCTGAATGATGGCACTATATTCCTCGGTTAGTATCACCGTTTCGTTGTTCTTCCAACTTCTCTTTTTGGTCATCAATTCCTTCAAGAACTTGGCATAGAGCGGCATTTTCTCTATTACTTCAGCAAAGGGTATGTTAATCTGTAGTTTCTTGAAGATTTCCAGAAATCTTGAGAATTGGCTGTCATCCCCCTTTTTCTCAACTGCTGAGGATATGGGACTCTTGGAACATATGGCTTCAGCTCTTCTCCCCTTTTACGCGAATTGGAAATGGGAACTTGAACTTCCTCTTGTTCCTCATTCCTTTCAGCTGGGTCCTCCTCTTGTGGTTTTTTGGAGGTCTCCTTCAACTCCTTACCACTTCTGAGGGTGATAGCTTGACACTCCTCCCTTGGGTTTGGCTCAATGTTGCGACCATGGTTATGAACAGGAGTTTGCTGGAGTAGGTAACCAACTTGTGTCTCAAGTTTCTTGATGGCAGCCTCTTGATTCTGCATGTTGGATCGCACCTCTTCTCGGAACATCTTACTATCTTGAATCTCCTTACATATGCTCTCGAGTAGGGTCTCAATCTTTGAGAGTCTTTCCTCGGATGGTGATGGTGAGTTGAGATTGGAGGGATGAGAATGGCCATTTTGACTTTGGTATGGATGTTGAGAAGTGTTGTTGGGTGGGTGTTGGTATGACCTCTGTGTGGAGTGTTGGTGAGTTGCATTGTTGTTGGGGTTGTGGCATCTCTGATCTTGGCCTTGGTCTTGTTGATTTTCCCACCCAAAGTTTGGGTGGTTTCTCCAACCAGAATTATATGTTTTCGAGTATGGGTCATGGTTCTGCCTAGGTGAACTCCCAATGTAGTTGGCTTGTTCCTGATCACCCTCTGCTTCTTCATTCACTCCTTCTTGGGTTGTTACTGAAGTGGTGATTGCTGCTACTTGATTCCTCTCCATCTTCTTGGTGAGGTAAGCTAATTGCTTGGTAATCATCTTCTTTTGAGCTAGCAGTGCATCCATATTGTTCAGCTCCATCACTCCTCTAGTATTGCCTCTTTCAGAAGCATAGAAGTAGTCATTCTCTACTACAGTCTCAATGACATCTATGGCTTCTTCAATAGTCTTCTTCTTGTTCAGAGATCCCCCGGATGAGTGGTCTATTGCCTTCTTTGATTCATACGAAAGGCCTTCATAGAAGATGTGCAAATGCACCCATTCATTGAACATATCTGGCGGGCATCTTCTTGTCAAGTCTTTAAACCTCTCCCATGCTTCATATAGAGTCTCACCATCCTGCTGCCTGAATGTTTGTACCTCAGCTCTCAACTTGTTGATCCGTTGAGAAGGATAGAATCTTGCCAAGAACTTGTTCACCACATCTTTCCAGGTTGCTAAACTCTCCTTTGGAAAGGATTCCAGCCATTTAGATGCTTTGTCCTTGAGTGAGAAGGGAAACAAAAATAGTCTATAGGTGTCAGGATGAACACCATTAGACTTCACAGTGTCGCATATCCTCAGGAAGGTGGTTAGATGTTGATTGGGGTCTTCTTGGATACTTCCTCCTAATGAACAATTGTTCTGAACAAGGGTGATGAGCTGTGGCTTTAGTTCAAAGTTGTTAGCATGTATGGTTGGCCTTTGGATGCTACTTCCACAGTTTCCTGGGTTTGAATTGATGTAGGAACCCAGAACTCTTCTCTCTTGTCCACCCTGATGCGCTGGACCTTCTCTGCCATGGTTGTGAGCCTCTTCTTCATGATGGTTCTCCATATTCTCCTCCATGTCTGGTTCAAAGTACTCTTCCTCTTCCTCAACACCAACTACTCTCTTTCCTCTTGCATCCCTCCTTAATCTAAGGAAGGTCCTCTCAGGTTCAGAGTCAAAGGAAGTTGAAGCCCCGTTTCTTCTACCTGTCATACAACCAACAAAGCAAAAGCAAGAGAGATAGATGTAGACAGTAATTTCTACAGTAATGCTGTTAGTGTGAGTGATGCAATATATCAAACAGTTAGTGGGTTAGTGACTGAATTGCAAACAACTAAGAAAATGGGTAGGGGAAAGGGAAGAAAATAGCTAAACAGAAAGTAAATTACTCAAATGAACTTAAATCAAACAAAATAAAAAAAAATGCTCAATCTAGTTATCCACCAATTTAATCATTGTTGATACAAAATCAATCCCCAGCAACGGCGCCATAAACTTGATGCACGGAAACTTGTCTCTCAACAAATTTTCTTCGGCAAGTATACCGAATTGTCGTCAAGTAAAAACTCACAGTAGAGTGAGGTCGAATCCCACATGGATTGATTGGTCAAGCAACTTTAATTGGAAGAATGTTCTAGTTGAGCTAAGCAGAAAGTGAGTTGAGAATTGTAGAAAATAAATGACGGGAAGTAAATTGCAAAATCTTAAATGGGGAAGGGAAGTTTAGCATGAAAGTAAATGGCAATAAGTAAAGAGAATGGGTAAGATCAGAAATGGGGAATTCATTGGGCTTAGGAGATGTTGCATTCTCCGAATCAAGTTCATTTTCATCTCTTCCTCAATCAATGCATTCATTGATCTCCTTGGCAATCTTAAGTGATTGAATTCCAATTCCTTGGTAATTCAATCTCTCAAATCAGATCAATAGCCAATTCCTTGGTCTAATTACTCATGAGAAGAGATGAAGTGTGGTCACTGATTATACCACATGTATTTCCAAATCAAAGTATTGGGAGAATTATATGTCACCATATCCGCCTAAACCCCAATTTGGTCCAACATGAGAAAGCATTTCTAGCATGATCTCTTCATTCCTTTTCCAATGTTCAGAAGAGATCCAAGTATGAATAGTTTCTTTTCCAAGATAACTACTCTATTGGATGAAGATTGAAAGCTTTCTAGTAAAATCAAGAGAAAAGAAAGAAGAAGAATAATGAAAACTATTATTAATCCATCAGATTACAACAGAGCTCCCTAACCCAATGAAAGGGGTTTAGTTGTTCATAGCTCTGGGAATGGAAAGCAAAGATGGAGAGTACATTTTGAAAGTTAAACTAGAAGTGCAGAGAAAGTAAAATACAGAGAGTAATTCTAATAATGCCCAAAAGCCCCCTTTCTCTAGTTCAAAGCTACTCCTATATATACTACTCTTCTGATCTTGTAGTTGATTCTTCAAGTCTTGGATGTGGGCCTTTGGATCTTGAGTTGAAGCAGTTATTTTCTTCAGTAGGCTCAGCTTTACTTGCAGAGAAAGTGTGAAGTAGGCAGGGACTTTAGCTTAGGGCGTTAGTGGTGTTAACGTTAAGTGAAAATGTGGGATTGAGAACGTTAGTGACAATCACCTTTTTCACTAACGTTCCTAACCCAAAGTGGTCCACGTTAACTTCAACGTTAGTGGCACTAACGTGACCACTAACGTTGACCCTTGGCCCTTTGCAAACGTTACTGGGGTTTACCTTTTTCAATAACGTTGAAAGTACCCCTTTCTTCCTATGTTAGAGTTCACGTTAGAATAGTTAACGTGGCCTTTAACGTAGGCTTGCCAAATCTTCGAGAGCGTTAGTGACACTTACCTTTGTCACTAACGCTTCAGAACGCCCCTACTTTCCACGTTAGAGTTCACGTTAACTAAGTTAACGTGACTTCTAACGTGGTATTGATAGCCATCTCCAATGTTAGTGACAAAGGTGAGTGTCACTAACGTTGGCTCATCATCCCTCTTCTCCACGTTAGCTTCCATGTTAATGTAATTAACGTGGCAACTGACGTGCCTCATAGTGGCTCAATCCAACGTTAGTGACAAAGGTGAGTGTCACTAACGTTGATGATTCTTGCTCCCTCCACGTTAGAGTCCACGTTAACTAGGTTAACGTGGCTTTTAACGTAGCCAGTATGTGCTTAGTCCAACATTAGTGACAAAGGTGAGTGTCACTAATGTTGGCATCATCTTCTTCTTCCACGTTAGAGCTCACGTTAACTAAGTTAACGTGGCTCTTAATGTGGCCAATTGCCCCTTTTGGAACGTTAGTGGCACTTACTTTTACCACTAACGTTGGAGTTCTACTTCTCTTCCACGTTAGCTTCCACGTTAACATAGTTAACGTGGCAACTAACGTGGGCTATGATGGCTCACGAAGGCGTTATTGGCAATCACTTTTCTCATTAACGTTGCAAGCTAGTCTTCATTCCACGTTAATGGTCACATTAGCTAGACTATCGTGGCTGCTAACGTGGTTCTTCCTTGCTTCCTTTATCCTGAAATGAAGCAATAAATTGCATCAAAGCTCTGATCCAAGTTATGAGACATGCATCATTCAATTTGTCCTTTAATTCATGCATAATTCTCATGAAATCATGTAAAATTCACAATGTTTGCTTGAATCAAGATGTAAGTGATTATTTACCCAAAACTTGCTTATTTCGTAAGAAAATGCATGAAACTACCTTAAAATCATAAAGAAAAGGTCAGTGAAACTGGCCAAAATGCCCTGGCATCAATCCCTTGAGGCATCTCAGGGATTTCATGATGAGGGATTTCCTCATGCTCTTGTTGAGGTCCATGAGTGGGCTCTCTTGTTTGCTCCATCTTTTTCTTAGTGATGGGCTTGTCCTCATCAATGAAGATGTCATCCTCTATGTCAATTCCAGTTGAATTGCAGAGGTGACAAATAAGATGAGGAAAGGCTAACCTTACCAAGGTAGAGGACTTGTCTGCCACCTTGTAGAGTTCTAGGGATATAACCTCATGAACTTCTACTTCCTCTCCAGTCATGATGCTATGGAACATGATAGCCCGGTCTATGGTAACTTCAGACCGGTTGCTAGTAGGAATGATTGAGCATTGAATAAACTCCAACCATCCCCTAGCCACGGGCTTGAGGTCATGCCTTCTTAGTTGAACCAGCTTCCCTCTTGAATCTCTCTTCTATTGAGCACCCTCTTCACAAATGTCTATGAGTACTTGGTCCAACCTTTCATCAAAGTTGACCCTTCTAGTGTAGGGGCGTGCATCTCCTTGCATCATTGGCAAGTTGAATGCCAATCTTACATTTTTTGGATTGAAATCTAAGTATTTCCCCCGGACCATTGTAAGCCAATTCTTTGGGTCCGGGTTCACACTTTGATCATGGTTTTTGGTGATCCATGTATTAGCATAGAACTCTTGAACCATTAAGATCCCGACTTGTTGAATGGGGTTGGTGAGAATTTCCCAACCTCTTCTTCGGATCCCATGTTGGATCTCCGGATTTTCACTCTTTTTGAGCTTGAAAGGGACCTCGAGGATCACCTTCTTCTTGGCCACAACTTCATAGAAGTGGTCTTGATGCACCATTGAGATGAATCTCTCCATCTCCCATGACTCGGAGGTGGAAGCAATTGCCTTCCCTTTCCTCTTTCTAGAGGTTTCTCCGGCCTTTGGTGCCATTAGTGGTTATGGAAAACAAAAAGCTTCAGCTTTTCCCACACTAAATTTAGAATGGTTGCTCATCCTCAAGCAAAAGAAGAAAGAAAAGAGTAGAAGAAGATGAAATGGAGGAGATGGAGGGTGATGAGCGGATATTTTATACGCTTTTTGGGGTTAATTTCATGTAGTTTTTAGGATGTTTTAGTTAAGTTTTTAGTATATTTTCATTAGTTTCTAGAAAAAATTCATATTTCTGGACTTTACTATGAGTTTGTGTGCTTTTCTGTAATTTCAGGTATTTTCTGGCTGAAATTGAGGGAGCTGAGCAAAAATCTGATTCGGGCTGAAAAAGGATTGCTGATGCTGTTGGATTCTGACCTCTCTGCACTCAGAATGGATTTTCTGGAGCTACAGAAGTCCAATTGGCACGCTTCCAATTGCGTTGGAAAGTAGACATCCAGGGCTTTCCAGAAATATATAATAGTTCATACTTTGCTCAAGGATAGACGATTTAAACTGGCGTTCAACGCCAGTTCCATGTTGTAGTCTGGCGTCCAGCGCCAGAAACAGGTTACAAGTTGGAGTTCAACGCCAGAAACAGGTTACAACCTGGCGTTGAACGCCCAAAACAGCCCAGGCACGTGAGAAGCTTTAGTCTCAGCCCCAGCACACACCAAGTGGGCCCCAGAAGTGGATTTCTGCACTATCTATCATAGTTTACTCATTTTCTGTAAACCTAGGTTACTAGTTTAGTATTTAAACAAATTTTAGAGATTTATTTTGTATCTCATGATATTTTAGATCTGAAATTTGTACCTTTTGGCAGCATGAGTCTCTAAACCCCATTGTTGGGGGTGAGGAGCTCTGCAGCGTCTCGATGAATTAATGCAAGTACTTCTATTTTCCATTCAAACATGCGTGTTCCTATCTAAGATATTCATTCGCGCTTAATTATGAAGAAGGTGATGATCCGTGACACTCATCACCTTTCTCAACCCATGAACGTGTGTATGACAACCACTTCCGTTCTATATTAGATTGAATGAGTATCTCTTAGATTCCATAATCAGAATCTTCGTGGTATAAGCTAGAATTGATGGCATCATTCAGGAGAATCCGGAAAGTCTAAACCTTGTCTGTGGTATTCCGAGTAGGATTCTGGGATTGGATGACTGTGACGGGCTTCTAACTCGCGAGTGCTGGGTGTAGTGACAGACGCAAAAGGATAGTAAATCCTATTCCAGTATGATCGAGAACCTCTAGATGATTAGCCGTGCTGTGACAGAGCATTTGGACCATTTTCACTGAGGAGATGGAAAGTAGCCATTGACAATGGTGACACCTTACATAGAGCTTGCCATGGAAGGAACTTTGCACTTTTTCATGCATGAGGGAAGAGGAATACAAGAGAAAAGCTGAAATTCAGAAGACAAAGCATCTCCAAAACTCCAACATATTCTCCATTACTGCATAATAAGTATTTATTTCATACTCTCTTATTTTTCATAATTCAATTTGATAAGTGAATTGTTTTCCTGACTAAGAGTTACAAGATAACCATAGATTGCTTCAAGCCAACAATCTCCGTGGGATTCGACCTTTACTCACGTAAGGTATTACTTGGACGACCCAGTGCACTTGCTGGTTAGTTGTGCGGAATTACATAGTGTGAAGTAATTTTCGTGCACCAAGTTTTTGGCGCCGTTGCCGGGGATTGTTCGAGTTTGGACAACTGACGGTTCATTTTGTTGCTTAGATTAGGAAAATTTTTCTTTTTGGTTTAGAGTCTTCTATTATTGTTTTTGGTTGAAATTTTCTTTTTTTAAATCCTTATTTTCTCTTTTCTTTTAATTTTTCAAAAATTTTATAAACTGATAATTGAGTTCTTCTGTTTGAGTTTAGTTTCATATTTTAAGTTTGGTGTCAATTGCATGTTTTTATTTTCTTTTTAAAACAAAAAAAAAAGTTTTATTCTTAGTTATAAAAAATACTTCTTCAAAACAAGTGTTACATTTACTGTCCAATTGGCTAGAGCATTGGTCTATGTTCTTGGTAATTGGGTATCTTATTTTTAAGATCTTTCTTTTCAAAAATATTTTTTCTTTGATTAAATCTTGTGCCAAACTTTAAGTTTGGTGTTTTCTTGTTAATCTTTTGATAATTTTCGAAAATTTTATTTTGGTTTTCTAAAAATTTTAAGTTTGGTGTTCTACCTTCATGTTCTTGTTGTTCTTGTGATTCTTCAAAGTGTTCTTGAGTCTTTCTTGTGTTTTGATCTTAAAATTTTTAAGTTTGGTGTTCCTTGGTGTTTTTCCTCCAAAATTTTTGAAAACAAGAAGCTTTAGATTTAAAAATTTTAAGTTGTGTGTCTTTTGTGTGTTTTTCTCTTTCATCATAAAATTCAAAAATAAAAAAATATATATTTTCTTCATTCCACTCATAATTTTCGAAAAATTAGCATTAAAGTAGTCATCAAATTTAAAAATCATATCTTTTTCAAATCATATCTTTTCCAATCATATCCTTTCAATCTTACCTTTTTCAAAACTTCCTAACCATATTTTTTTTTCTCTTTCTCTCTCTCCATTTTTCAAAAATCTTCACCCATTTTTATTTATTTTATTTTAATTTATTTTATTTTCAAAATAAATAAATAAATAAATAAATAAAAATATTTTTTCTCTATTTTACATCATCTCCCCTTCTCCATCATGGATCTAAGTGGAAATGAACAGTCTAGAAGGACTCTGGGGTCATATGCTAACCCCACCACTGCTTCATATGGGAGTAGTATCAGTATACCCTCCATTGGAGTCAGTAGCTTTGAGTTGAATCCTCAGCTCATTATCATGGTGCAGCAAAGTTGCCAGTATTCCGGTCTTCCACAGGAAGAACCTACAGAGTTTCTGGCACAGTTTTTACAAATTGCTGACACAGTACATGATAAGGAAGTAGATCAGGATGTCTACAGATTATTACTATTCCCATTTGCTGTAAAAGACCAAGCTAAGAGGTGGTTAAATAACCAACCTAAGGCTAGCATAAAGACATAGAAACAGCTGACAGAAAAATTTCTGAATCAATACTTTTCTCCAAAACGGATGACACAGCTAAGGCTGGACATCCAAGGCTTTAAACAAGGAGATAATGAATCTCTTTATGATGCCTGGGAGAGATACAGAGAGATGCTAAGAAAATGCCCCTCTGAAGTGTTTTCAGAGTAGGTTCAGCTAGACATCTTCTATTATGGGCTTACAGAAAGAGCTCAGATGTCTCTAGACTACTCAGCTGGTGGATCTATCCACATGAGAAAGATAATTGAAGAAGCTCAAGAGCTCATTGATACAGTTGCCAGAAATCAGCATCTGTACCTAAGCAGTGACCCTTCCATGAAAGAAGAGGCTAAAACAGTAACTGCTGAACTCAGTCCTGTAGAACAAGCTGCTGAATTCAATCAGCAATTGGATTTTCTAACAAAGCAGTTAGCCGAATTCAAGGATAGACTACAAGAGACAAGGATGGCTAATATAAATATGGAAGTACAATTAAAGCAAACAAAGTAGCAGCTGTCAAAACAAATAACAGAAGAATGTTAAGCAGTTCAATTAAGAAGTGGAAAAATATTAAATACCCCACCTCAAGGCAGCAGGAAGCCAAGAAATGAGCAAACTACCCAAAATCCATCTGAGGACAGTAAGAGCCCATGGAAAAATAATTCTGGCGCTAAAACGCCAGAAATTGGGTGGAAGGCTGGCACTGAACGCCCAAACCATGCTCAGGACTGGCGTTCAACGCCAGAAACAAGCAAGGAACTGCCGTTGAACGCCCAAAGAAAGCACAGTTCTGGCGTTCAGACGCCAGGAATAGATGAGGAGTTGGCGTCTAACGTCACTCCAGCTTCCAACCCTGGCACTCAATTGCCAGTGAGGGATCAGACACACACAAGTGCTTATGACAACCCCTCTAAAAAGGCTTCTTCAACCACTTCTGTAGGAAATAAACCTGCAGCAACCAAAGTTGAGGAATATAAAGCCAAGATACCTTATCCTCAAAAACTCCGCCAAGAGGACCAGGATAAGCAATTTGCTCGCTTTGCAGATTATCTCAGGACTCTTGAAATAAAGATTTCGTTTGCAGAGGCACTTGAGCAAATACCTTCTTACGCCAAGTTCATGAAAGAGATCTTGAGTCATAAGAAGGATTGGAGAGAAACTGAAAGAGTTCTCCTCACTGAAGAATGCAGTGCAGTCATTCTGAAAAGCTTTCCAGAAAAGCTTAAAGATCCCGGAAGCTTTCTGATACCATGCACATTAGAAGGTAATTGCACCAGGACAGCTCTATGCGATCTTGGGGCAAGCATCAACCTAATACCTGCATCCACCATCAGAAAGCTTGGTTTAACTAAAGAAGTTAAACCGACCCGGATATGTCTCCAACTTGCTAATGGCTCCATTAAATACCCATCAGGCGTGATTGAGGACATGATTGTTAGGGTTGGGCCATTCACCTTTCCCACTGACTTTGTAGTGCTGGAAATGGAGGAGCACAAGAGTGCTACTCTCATTCTAGGAAGACCCTTCCTAGCAACTGGACGAACTCTCATTGATGTCCAACAGGGGGAAATAACCCTGAGAGTCAATGAGGATGAGTTTAAGTTGAATGATGTCAAAGCCATGTAGCATCCAGACACACCAAAAGACTGCATGAAAGTTGATCTTATTGATTCTCTGGTGGAGGAGATCAACATGGCTGAGAGTATCGAATCAGAGCTGGAAGACATCTTTAAAGATGTTCCGCCTGATCTAGAGGATTCAGAGGAATTGAAAGAGCCTCTGAAATTTCCTCAGAAAGAAGAAAAACCTCCTAAACCCGAGCTTAAACCATTACCACCATCCCTAAAATATGCATTTCTGGGAGAATGTGACACTTTTCCAGTGATCATAAGCTCTTCTTTAAATCCACAGGAAGAGGAAGCACTAATTCAAGTGCTAAGGACACACAAGACAGCTCTTGGGTGGTCCATAGGTGACCTTAAGGGAATAAGCCCAGCTAGATGCATGCACAAGATCTTATTGGAGGATAATGCTAAGCCAGTGGTTCAACCACAAAGGCGGCTAAATCCAGCCATGAAGGAAGTGGTGCAGACAGAGGTCACCAAATTACTGGAGGCTGGGATTATTTATCCTATTTCTGATAGCCCCTGGGTGAGCCCTGTCCAAGTTGTCCCCAAAAAGGGAGGCATGACAGTGGTTCATAATAAAAAAAATGAACTGGTTCCTACAAGAACAGTTACAGGGTGGCGCATGTGTATTGACTACAGAAGGCTCAATACAGCCACCAAAAAGGATCATTTTCCTTTACCATTCATAGACCAGATGCTAGAAAGACTAGCAGGTCATGATTATTACTGCTTTTTGGATGGCTATTCAGGCTACAACCAAATTATAGTAGATCCCCAGGATCAAGAGAAAATAGCATTCACATGTCCATCTAGAGTGTTTGCTTACAGAAGGATGCCATTTGGGCTGTGTAATGTGCCTGCAACCTTTCAGAGATGCATGCTCTCTATTTTCTCTGATATGGTGAAAAAATTTCTGGAAGTCTTCATGGATGACTTCTCAATATATGGAGACTCATTTAGCTCCTATCTTGATCAGCTGACACTGGTTCTGAAAAGATGCCAAGAGACCAACCTGGTTTTAAACTGGGAAAAATGTCACTTTATGGTGACTGAAGGGATTGTCCTTGGGCATAAAATTTCAAACAAGGGAATAGAGGTGGATCAAGCTAAAATAGAGGTAATTGAAAAATTACCATCACCTACCAATGTTAAGGCAATCAGAAGCTTTCTGGGGCATGCAGGATTTTATAGGAGGTTTATAAAGAATTTTTCAAAAATTGCAAAACCTCTAAGCAACCTGCTAGCTGCTGACACGCCATTTGTGTTTGACACAGAGCGCCTGCAGGCGTTTGAAACTCTGAAAGTTAAGCTGGTCACAGCACCAGTTATCTCTGCACCAGACTGGACATTACCATTCGAATTAATGTGTGATACCAGTGATCACGCCATTGGTGCAGTACTGGGGCAGAGGCATGACAAACTTCTGCTTGTCATTTATTATGCTAGCCGTGTTTTAAATGATGCCCAGAAAAATTACACAACCACAGAAAATGAATTGCTTGCAGTGGTCTATGCCATTGACAAGTTTAGATCATACTTAGTAGGATCAAAAGTGATTGTGTACACTGACCATGCTGCTCTTAAATATCTACTTACAAAGCAGGATTCAAAACCCAGGCTTATAAGATGGGTATTGCTTCTGCAAGAGTTTGATATAGAAATAAGAGACAGAAAAGGGACAGAAAACCAAGTGGTTGATCATCTGTCCCGAATAGAGCCAGTAGAAGGGGCGCCCTTTCCCTCTATTGAGATCTCTGAAACTTTTCCAGATGAACATTTGTTCGCCATTCAGGAAACATCATGGTTTGCAGACATTGCAAACTATAAAGCTGCAAGGTTCATACCCAAGGTGTACAGCAGGCAACAAAAGAAAAAATTAATTTCTGATGCAAAGTACTACTTGTGGGATGAACCCTATCTCTTTAAGAGATGTGTAGACGGAATAATCCGTAGGTGTGTGCCTAGAGAAGAAGCACAGAGCATCTTATGGCATTGCCATGGGTAACAATATGGAGGTCATTTCGGAGGTGAGCGAACAGCCACCAAGGTCCTCCATTGTGGTTTCTACTGGCCTACACTCTACAGAGATTCCCGAGAGTTTGTACGTAACTGTGATAGTTGCCAGAGAGCTGGTAATTTGCCTAATAGTTATGCCATGCCTCAACAAGGAATCTTAGAGATTGAGTTGTTTGATGTATGGGGAATTGATTTCATGGGGCCTTTCCCACCATCATACTCGAACACTTATATTCTGGTGGCAGTTGACTATGTATCAAAATGGGTAGAGGCCATTGCCACACCCACCAATGATACTAAAACTGTGCTGAAGTTCCTCCAGAAACATATATTCAGAAGGTTTGGTGTCCCTAGGGTACTAATCAGTGATGGGGGCACTCACTTCTGCAACAAACAGCTTTACTCTGCCATGGTCCGGTATGGGATTTGCCACAAGGTGGCGACTCCATATCATCCACAGACAAATGGGCAAGCTGAAGTTTCTAACAGAGAACTAAAAAGAATCCTGGAACGAACTGTAAGTACCCGTAGAAAGGATTGGGCACGAAGCTTGGATGATGCTCTGTGGGCTTACAGAACAGCATTTAAGACTCCTATATGGACCTCTCCGTACCAACTTGTGTATGGTAAGGCTTGTCACCTGCCCGTGGAACTGGAACATAAGGCCTACTGGGCTACCAGATTCCTAAACTTTGATGCCAAACTAGCTGGAGAAAAAAGATTGCTCCAGCTGAATGAGCTAGAGGAATTCAGATTCACTGCTTTCGAAAATGCCAAGCTTTATAAAGAGAAATCTAAAAGGTGACATGACAGAAAGCTGTCATCTAGAATCTTTAAACCAGGACAAAAGGTTCTGTTGTTTAACTCTAGGCTCAGGCTATTTCCCGGAAAACTGAAATCCCGGTGGAGGGGACCATATATGATTACAAGTGTATCACCATATGGTTATGTGGAGCTTCAAGACATTGACTCTGATAGAAAGTTCATTGTTAATGGACAGAGAATCAAGCACTATCTTGAAGGTAATGTTGAGCAAGAGTGCTCAAGGCTGAGGCTAGATTAAAAAGCTCAGCAAGGTCCAGCTAAAGACAATAAAGAAGCGCTTGCTGGGAGGCAACCCAGCCATTGGCATCACTTTCTCTGGCATTTTGCCCTATTCTTGATTCTATTTGTTTATATAAAGTTCATTGTTAATAAGGTAAAGAGTCCATTGCATAAGTTCACAGAGTTACAGAAGGATTCAGCACGCAAAACAGAGAGAAAAAGCTCACTGGCAAGAAAACGCCAGTAAGAGGCACAATTGGGTGTTCAACGCCCAAAAGAAGCATCCACTGGGCGTTGAACGCCAGTAAGGATAGCTATCTGGGCGTTAAACGCCAGAAAGAAGCTCCTTCTGGGCGTTTAACGCCAGATTTACAGTGTCCTGGGCGTTCAAAAAAACGCCCAGTGACAAAGGAGTTCCTGGCGTTCAACGCCAGAAAGAAGCAACAGCTGGGCGTTGAACGCCCAGGAGAAGCAGCAATTGGGCGTTAAACGCCCAAAACATGCAGCATTTGGTCGTTTAACGCCAGGATGGTGGGGAGGAGATAAATTCGTTTTTTTTATATTTTTCATTTTAATTTTGATTTTCATGTTTCAATTCATGATTTCTTGCATAAACATGTTACAAACCCTGATTTCTAAGAACCCTAATTTCTAAAAACCCTACTTTAAAAATATCAAATGTATCTTAATCCATAAACACAAATTCTTTTTCAATCCAATCCAACTCTTTTTCAAATTTTCTAAAACAAATCTATCTCTTTTCCTTCTAAAATCTTTTCAACTCATCAATATCTTTTTCAAATCTCCACATTATCTTTTTCAAAATCCAAATTTATCTTTTTCAAATATCTTTCTTATCTTTTCAATCTTAATTCACATCTTTTCATATCATACTTTTTTTAAATCATATCTTTTATCTTATCTTTTTAATATTTTCGAAAATCCCACCCCCCTCCCTTTTAAAACCACATTCGGCCTCCCTCCTCTCATCCATCATTCGACACAAGCTCTCCTTCTACCCATCTCCTTTCTTTTCTTTTGCTTGAGGACAAGCAAACCTCTAAGTTTGGTGTGTTTATCCGTGATCACTAAACCATACCCACTAAGATCATGGCTCCTAAAGGAAAACAACCCACTCCAAGAGGCAAGAAAGAGAGTATTCCAAAACCACTTTGGAATCAAGAGAGGTTCTTAACCAAAGAACATTCAGACCATTACTACAAAATAATGGGTCTAAGATCAGTGATCCCGAAAGTCAAGTTCGATCTGAAAGAAGATGAATATCCGGAGATCTAAGAGCAGATTCGAAACAGGAACTGGAAAGTCCTAGCTAATCCTGAAACGAAAGTGGGAAGGAATATGGTTCAGGAATTCTACGCTAATCTATGGCAAACAGACAGACAGAGAATATCTGGAACTTCCCTCTATGACTATCAGAATATGGTCAGAGAAAAGATTGTTCACATCCACCTTGACAAAATCAGGGAGATCTTTAAGCTACCTCAGCTGAAAGATGACCCAGACTCCTTCAATAGGAGAATGATGAGAACAAACAAGGGCCTGGATAAGATTCTAGAGGATATATGCATCCCTAGAGCCAGGTGGACCACCAGCAGCAAGGGTGTCCCAAATCAACTCAAGAGAAAAGATTTCAAACCAGTTGCCAGAGGATGGCTGGACTTCATTGGGCGTTCTATATTGCCAACTAGCAACCGTTCTAAAGTCACCGTCAAAAGAGCAGTGATGATCCATTGCATTATGTTGGGAAAAGAAGTGGAAGTTCATCAACTGATTCCATCTGAATTTTACATACTTGCAAACAAGAACTCCAAAGATGCCAGGTTGGCTTATCCAAGACTAATCTCTATGCTCTGCAAAGATGCTGGAGTAAGGATGGGAATAACGGAGTACATCTCAGTGGAGCAACCAATCACTAAAACCACAATGGAAAAACAACAAATGCAGGATGACCCCATCAAGAGGAGGGTGCAAGAATTCCTCTCGGAAGTCCCTCAATTTGAATATTGGGAACAGCTTGAAGAATCTGTCACCAAGTTGCAAGAATCTATGGACCAAATAAAGGAAGAACAGCAAAATCAAAATAGTATGCTCTGCAAACTGCTCAGGGAACAAGAAGAGCAAGGGCGTGACTTAAAGGAACTAAAGTGTCAGAAGTTATCTCTGGAAGGACCAAGCACCCCACAGACTAGAGGAACATCCACATCCCAAACTCAAGGTTGTTGAGTTCTAATCTTAGCCTTAACTCTGTGATAATTGTTCTTATTTGAGTTTTACTTTAAAAGTTATAGTAGTAATTAGTAGTGATTTTATCTCCAATTAAGCTATAATTTATTTTTCTCATCATCATTAAACATGAATAAAATAGAAGATTTTCTTTAGAATAAGGAGGCAATATTTTTTGAGTTTTTAATAAAACAAATTCTAATTGTTTACATGTGGTGGCAATACTTTCTGCCTTCTGAATGAATGCTTGAACAGTGCATATGTCTTTAGAATTTGATGTTCTTGAATGTTAAATATATTCGCTCTTGAAAGAATGATGAACATGAGACATGTTATTGGTAATCTGAAAAATCATAAAAATGATTCTTGAAGCAAGAAAAAGCAGTGAATACAAAGCTTGCAAAAAAAAAAAACCAAGCAGAAAAAGCCAATAGCTCTTAAAACCAAAAGTCAAGGGTAATAAAAAGGATCCAAGGCTTTGAGCATCAGTGGATAGGAGGGCCTGAGGAAACCAAATCCTGGTCTAAGCGGCTAAACCAAGCTGTCCCTAACCATGTGCTTGTGGCGTGAAGGTGTCAAGTGAAAACTTGAGACTGAGCGGTTAAAGTCAAGGTCCAAAGCAAAAAGAAGAGTGTGCTTAAGAACCCTGGACACCTCTAATTGGGGACTTTAGCAAAGCTGAGTCACAATCTGGAAAGGTTCACCCAATTATGTGTCTGTGGCATTTATGTATCTGGTGGTAATACTGGAAAACAAAGTGCTTAGGGCCACGGCCAAGACTCATAAAGTAGCTGTGTTCAAGAATCAACATACTGAACTAGGAGAATCAATAATACTATCTGAATTCTAAGTTCCTATAGATGCCAATCATTCTGAGCTTCAATGGATAAAGTGAGATGCCAAAACTGTTCAGAAGCAAAAAGCTACTAGTCCCGCTCATCTAATTAGAATCTGAGCTTCACTCAAAAACTCTGAGATATTATTGCTTCATGACTTATTTGTATTCTATTTTATTTGTCTAGTTGCTTGGGGACAAGCAACAGTTTAAGTTTGGTGTTGTGATGAGCGGATATTTTATACGCTTTTTGGGGTTAATTTCATGTAGTTTTTAGGATGTTTTAGTTAAGTTTTTAGTATATTTTCATTAGTTTCTAGAAAAAATTCATATTTCTGGACTTTACTATGAGTTTGTGTGCTTTTCTGTAATTTCAGGTATTTTCTGGCTGAAATTGAGGGAGCTGAGCAAAAATCTGATTCGGGCTGAAAAAGGATTGCTGATGCTGTTGGATTCTGACCTCTCTGCACTCAGAATGGATTTTCTGGAGCTACAAAAGTCCAATTGGCACGCTTCCAATTGCGTTGGAAAGTAGACATCCACGACTTTCCAGAAATATATAATAGTTCATACTTTGATCAAGGATAGATGACGTAAACTGGCGTTCAACGCTAGTTCCATGTTGTAGTCTAGCGTCCAGCGCCAGAAACAGGTTACAAGTTGGAGTTCAACGCCAGAAACAGGTTACAACCTGGCGTTGAACGCCCAAAACAGCCCAGGCACGTGAGAAGCTTTAGTCTCATCCCCAGCACACACCAAGTGGGCCCCAAAAGTGGATTTCTGCACTATCTATCATAGTTTACTCATTTTCTGTAAACCTAGGTTACTAGTTTAGTATTTAAACAACTTTTAGAGATTTATTTTGTATCTCATGACATTTTAGATCTGAAATTTGTACCTTTTGGCAGCATGAGTCTCTAAACCCCATTGTTGGGGGTGAGGAGCTCTGCAGCGTCTCGATGAATTAATGCAAGTACTTCTATTTTCCATTCAAACATGCGTGTTCCTATCTAAGATATTCATTCACGCTTAATTATGGAGAAGGTGATGATCCATGACACTCATCACCTTCCTCAACCCATGAACGTGTGCATGATAACCACTTCTGTTCTATATTAGATTGAATGAGTATCTCTTAGATTCCATAATCAGAATCTTCGTGGTATAAGCTAGAATTGATGGCGTCATTCAGGAGAATCCAGAAAGTCTAAACCTTGTCTGTGGTATTCCGAGTAGGATTCTGGGATTGGATGACTGTGATGGACTTCAAACTCGCGAGTGCTGGGCGTAGTGACAGACGTAAAAGGATAGTAAATCCTATTCCAGTATGATCGAGAACCTCTAGATGATTAGCCGTGCTGTGACAGAGCATTTGGACCATTTTCACTGAGGAGATGGGAAGTAGCCATTGACAACGGTGACACCTTACATAGAGCTTGCCATGGAAGGAACTTTGCACTTTTCCATGCATGAGGGAAGAGGAATACAAGAGAAAAGCTGAAATTCAGAAGACAAAGCATCTCCAAGACCCCAACATATTCTCTATTACTGCATAATAAGTATTTATTTCATACTCTCTTATTTTTCGTAATTCAATTTGATAAGTGAATTGTTTTCCTGACTAAGAGTTACAAGATAACCATAGATTGCTTCAAGCCAACAATCTCCGTGGGATTCGACCCTTACTCACGTAAGGTATTACTTGGACGACCCAGTGCACTTGCTGGTTAGTTGTGCGGAATTACATAGTGTGAAGTAATTTTCGTGCACCAGAGGGTAGTGAAGGTTTCGGCCAAGGGGGGTAGTAGTGTGTATGTTGTGTGAAAATGAAGGTAGTGAGGAGGGGTATTTATAGGGTAAGAGACAGAGGGTTTTCGGCCATGTGTGGGTGGGTTTGGAAGGGAAGTGATTTGAATTTGAATGGTGAGGTAGGTGGGGATTTTGGGGAAGAGGTATTGAGGTGATTGGTCAATGGTGGGTGGGAAGAGTGTTATGGAAAGGTGTGAAAGAGAGAGAAGAAAAGAGATAGAGTTGAGGTAGGTGGGGATCCTGTGGGATCCACAGATCCTGAGGTGTCAAGGATTTCTCATCCCTGCACCATGTTGGCATGTAAACGCCACCTTGATTGCCAATCCTGGCGTTAAACGCCAGGTTGCTGCCCATTTCTGGCGTTTAACGCCAACTTTTCTCCCCTTTTCTGGCGTTAAACGCCAGCTTTGTGCCCATTTCTGGCATTAAACGCCAGTCTGGTTCCCATTTCTGGTGTTAACGCCCAGAATGGTGCCAGATTGGGCGTTTAACATCCATTCTGCTATCCTTACTAGCGTTTAAACGCCAGCAAGCTTCTCCTCCAGGGTGTGCTATTTTTAATGCTGTTTTTCATTCTGTTTTTGCTTTTTCAGTTGTTTTTGTGACTCCACATGATCATCAACCTAGAGAAAACATAAAATAACAACAGAAAATAAATAGATATAATTAAATAAAATTGGGTTGCCTCTCAACAAGTGTTTCTTTAATGTCAATAGCTTGACAGTGAGCTCTCATGGAGCCTCACAGATGTTCAGAGCTTAGTGTTGGCCTCCCAACACCAAACTTAGAGTTTGAATGTGGGGCTCTGTTTGACTCTGCATTGAGAGAAGCTTTTCATGCTTCCTCTCCATGGTTATAGAGAGAGATCCTTGAGCCTGAAACACAAGGTAGTCCTCATTCACTTGAATGACCAACTCTCCTCTGTCAACATCAATCACAGCTTTTGCTATGGATAGAAAGGGTCTACCAAGGATGATGGATTCATCCATGCTCTTCCCAGTGTCTAGGATTATGAAGTCAGCAGGGATGTAGTGGCCTTCAACCTTTACCAGAACATCCTCTACAAGTCCATAAGCCTGTTTCTGTGAATTGTCTGCCATCTCTAGTGAGATTCTTGCAGCTTGTACCTCAAGGATCCCTAGTTTCTCCATTACAGAGAGTGGCATAAGGTTTATACTTGACCGCAGGTCACACAGAGCCTTCTCAAAGGTCATGGTGCCTATGGTACAAGGTATTGAGGACTTTCCAGGATCCTGCTTCTTCTGAGATAATGTCTGCCTAGTCAAGTCATTCAGTTCTTTGGTGAGCAAGGGGGTTCATCCTCCCAAGTCTCATTTCCAAATAACTTGGCATTTAGCTTCATGATTGCTCCAAGGTACTTAGCAACTTTCTCTTCAGTAACATCTTCATCCTCTTCAGAGGAAGAGTACTCATCAGAGCTCATGAATGGCAGAAGTAGATTCCATAGAATCTCTATGGTCTCTGTATGAGCCTCAGATTCCCATGGTTCCTCATTAGGGAACTCTTTGGAGGCCAGTGGATGTCCATTGAGGTCTTCCTTAGTGGAAATCACTGTCTTTCCCTCCTTTATGCATTCGACCATGTGGGACGTGTTTATGGCCTTGCATTCTCTCTTTGGATTTTCTTCTGTATTGTTTGGGAGAGCACTAGGAGGGAGTTCAGTAACTTTCTTACTCAGCTGACCCACTTGTGCCTCCAAATTTCTAATGGAGGACCTTGTTTCAGTCATAAAACTTTGAGTGGTCTTAGTCAGATCAGAGATTATGGTTGCTAAGTCAGAGTGGCTCTGCTTAGAATTCTCTGTCTGTTGCTGAGAAGATGATGGAAAAGGTTTGCTATTGCTAAATCTATTTCTTCCACCATTACTGTTGTTGAAGCCTTGTTGAGGCCTCTATTGGTCCTTCCATGAGAGATTTGGATGATTTCTCCATGAAGGATTATAGGTGTTTCCATAGGGTTCTCCCATGTAATTCACCTTTTCCATTGCTGGGTTCTCAGGATTATATGCTTCTTCTTCAGATGAAGCTTCTTTAGTACTGCCTGTTGCTGCTTGCATTCTAGACAGACTCTGAGAAATCATATTGATTTGCTGAGTCAATATTCTATTCTGAGCCAATATGGCATTCAGAGTGTCAATCTCAAGAATTCATTTCTTCTGAGTTGTCCATTATTCATAGGATTCCTTTCAGAAGTGTACATGAATTGGTTATTTGCAACCATTTCAATGAGTTCCTGGGCTTTTTCAGGCGTCTTCTTCAGATGAAGAGATCCACCTGTAGAGTTGTCCAGTGACATCTAGGACAGTTCAGACAGATCATCATAGAATATGCATATGATGCTCCATTCTGAAAGCATGCCAGAAGGACACCTTCTGATCAACTGCTTGTATCTTTCCCAAGCTTCATAGAGGGATTCGCTTTCCTTCTGTTTGAAGGTCTGTACTTCCACTCTAAGATTACTCAATTTTTGAGGTGGAAAGAACTTTGCCAAGAAGGCATTGACCAGCTTTTCCCAAAAGTTCAAGCTTTCTTTAGGTTGTGAGTCCAACCATGTCCTAGCTTTGTCTCTTACAGCAAAAGGGAAGAGCATAAGTCTGTAGACCTCGGGGTCAACCCCATGGGTCTTAACAGTGTCACAGATTTGCAAGAATTCAGCTAAAAACTGATGAGGATCTTCCAATGGAAGTCCATGATACTTGCAGTTCTGTTGCATTAGAGAAACTAATTGAGGCTTAAGCTCAAATTTTTTTGCTCCAATGGCAGGAATAGAGATGCTTCTCCCACAGAAGTTAGAAAAAGGTGCAATGGAGTCACCAAGCATCTTCCTTGCATTGTTGGCATTGTTGTCATTTTTGGCTGCCATGTCTTCTTCTTTTTCGAAAATTTCTGTCAGGTCTTCTCTAGAGAGTTGTGCTTTAGCTTCTCTTAGCTTTCTCTTCAAGGTCCTTTCAGGTTCAGGATCAGCTTCAACAAGAATGCCTTTGTCTTTGCTCCTGCTCATATGAAAGAGAAGAGAACAAGAAAGTATGGAATCCTCTATGTCACAGTATAGAGATTCCTTGAGGTGTCAGAGAAAGGAAGAATAGAAGGAGAAGGTAGAGAGGAGAATTCGAACTTATAGAGAGAGAGTCCGAATTACTAATAGAGGAGGAATGTTAGTCCTTAAATAGAAGTAGGTGAAAAGGGGGGGAAGAATTTTCAAAAATAAATTTAAAAATATTTTGAAATAATTAAAAGGAATTTTGAAAAAGTGGTTGATGGTTTTCGAAAATTAAAATTGAGAAAGTAGTTAAATGGTTAAAAAAAAGATTTTGAAATTGGCAATCAAAAAGATATGATTGAAAATTATTTTGAAAAAAAAGATATGAGTGAGAAGATATGTTTGAAAAGATATGGTTTTAAAAAGATATGATTGAAAGGATATGATTAAAAAATAATTTAAAAAAATTTGATTTTAAAATTAATGACTTGGCTAACAAGAAATTTAAAAGATATGATTATAAAATTCAAAAATTAAACCTTTCCTAACAAGAAAGTAACAAACTTGAAATTTTTGAATCAAATCATTAATTGTTAGCAAGGATTTTCGAAAATTGTGAAGAAAAATGGAAAATATTTGATTTTGAAAAAGATATGATTAGAAAGATTTGATGAAAATTTGAAAAAGATTTGAATTAAAAACTAACTTAGCTCCCTTGTGCTATCCTGGCGTTAAACGCCAAAAAGGATACCATTCTGGCGTTTAACGCCCAAAATACTACCCTTTTGGGCGTTTAACGCCCAGTCAGGGTACCTGGCTGGCGTTTAAACGCCAGATTTCCTTCCTCACTGGGCGTTTTGAACACCCAGCTTTTTCTCTGTGATTCCTCTGCTGTATGTTCTGAATCTTCAATTCTCTGTATTATTGACTTGAAAAGACATAATTTTGAAATTTTTTTTGAATTTTTAATGATGAGAAACAACAAAATGAAACTAATCATGGAAGACTAAGATCAAATAAACAATGCATGCAGGACACCAAACTTAGAAATTTTCATATTAGAGACACTAACAAATTGAGAATGCATATGAGAAACAACAAAAGACACAAAACAAGAGAATTTAAAGATCAGAGCAAGGAGATCATCAAGAACAACTTGAAGATTAATGAAGAACATACTTCATATATTCGAAAAATGCAAGGAAATTAAAAACATGCAAGACACCAAACTTAAAAATTGATACTAGACTCAAACAAGAAACACAAAGTATTTTTTATTTTCATGATTTTATTGTTTTTTTTTTGTATTTTTCGAAAATTACTTGGAAAAAGAAAATAAGGAATTCGAAATTCTTAATGAGAATTCCAGAAATCATGCAATATTAGTCTAGAACTCCGGTCCAGGAATTAGACATGGCTTATTAGTCAGCCAAGCTTTCAGTGAAAGCTTCGGTCCAAAACACTAGACATGGCCAATGGCCAGCCAAGCTTTAGCAGATCATTACATTCAACAACAAGATTGATAGAAATTAACAAGCTCTTATGATGATAAGTTGAAACCTCGGTTCAAAAGATTAGACATGGCTTCACAGCCAGCCAGACTTCAACAGATCATCATGAAACTCTAGCATTCGTTCTTAAAAATTTTGAAGAAAAACATATATATATTTTTTTTAATTTTTTGAAATTAAAAATGAAAAGCTTAAACATAAAATAAAATTACCCAATCTAAGCAACAAGATGAACCGTCAGTTGTCCAAACTCGAACAATCCCCGGCAATGGCGCCAAAAACTTGGTACACGAAATCGTGATCGCACACTTTTCACACAACTCCGTGCAGCTGACCAGCAAGTGCACTGGGTCATCCAAGTAATATCTTACGTGAGTAAGGGTCGATCCCACGGAGATTGTTGGCTCGAAGCAAGCTATGGTCATCTTGTACATCTCAGTCAGGCATATTCAAATGGTTATGGAAATTTGATAATTAAAATATTATTAAAACATAAAATAGGATAGAAATACTTATGTAATTCATTGGTAGGATTTCAGATAAGCGTATGAAGATGCTTGTTGCTCCTGAACCTCTGCTTTCCTATTGCCTTCATCCAATCATTCATACTCCTTTCCATGGCAAGCTGTATGTTGGGGGATCACTGTTGTCAATGGCTACCGTCCGTCCTCTCAGTGAAAATGGTCCAAAATGCGCTGTCACCGCACGGCTAATCATCTGTCAGTTCCCACTCATGTCGGAATAGGACTCATTGATCCTTTTGCGTCTATCATTACACCCAACACTCGTGAGTTCGAAGCTCGTCACAGTCATCCCATCCCAGATTCTACTCAGAATACCACAGACAAGGTTTAGACTTTCCGGATCTCAAGAATGTTGCCCATGGAGTCTAGCTTATACCACGAAGACTCTAATATCTCGGACTCGGTCCCCTGCATTAGATATCCAAGAGATAAACATTCAAGCTTGTTTTCATGTAGAACAAAAGTGTTTGTCAGGCACGCGTTCATAGGTGAGAATGGTGATGAGTGTCACTTGATCATCACATTCATCATGTTCTTGGGTGCGAATGAATATCTTGGAATAAGAATAAGCTTGAATTGAATAGAAAAACAATAGTACTTTGCATTAATTCATGAGGAACAGCAGAGCTCCACACCTTAATCTATGGGGTGTAGAAACTCCACCATTGAAAATACATAAGAACAAGGTCCAGGCATGGCCAAATGGCCAGCCCCCAAAACATGATCAAGAGATCAAAAGATAGTCTCAACAATGATCTAAAGATGATCTAAAGATCTCAAGATAAAAATAAAATAGTAAAAGGTCCTATTTAAAGAGAACTAGTAGCCTAGGGTTTACAAAAATGAGTAAATGATGTAGAAATTCACTTTCGGGGCCCACTTGGTGTGTGCTTGGGCTGAGCATTGAAGCATTTTCGTGCTTGGGCTATTCTTGGAGTTAAACGCCAGCTTTGGTGCCAGTTTGGGCGTTTAACTCCAATTCTGGTGCCAGTTTGGGCGTTTTACGCCAGAATTTTTATGCTGACTTGGAACGCTAGTTTGGTCCATCAAATCTCGGGCAAAGTATAGAGTATTACATATTGCTGGAAAGCCCAGAATGTCTACTTTTCAACTCAATTGAGAGCGTGCTAATTGGGCTTCTGTAGCTCCAGAAAATCCACTTGGAGTGCAGAGAGGTTAGAATCCAACAGCATCTGCAGTCCTTTTTCAGTCTCTGAATCAAATTTTTTCTCAGGTCCCTCAATTTCAGCCAGAAAATACTTGAAATCATAGAAAAACACAAAAAATCATAGTAAAGCCCAGAATTGTGATTTTTATTTAAAAACTAATAAAGATATAATAAAAATTAACTAAAACATACTAAAAACATACTAAAAATAATGCCAAAAAGCGTATAAATTATCCGCTCATCACCCTTCATCCTTCTTTAATTTGGCCTTAAATAGCTTCAAAAAATGAGTTGAATTGGATTTTGGGGGCCCAGAAATTGCTGCCAGCGAGTTGTAATTAAAGAGGTAATGTGTAGGGACTTGTGCGGACGCACAGATGTGTGCGTCCGCACACATGCTGAATCCTGACTTGTGCGTACGCACAAGTACCTATGCGTACGCAAAAGTATCTGTGTGTACACACACTTAGACTTATGTCCACTATAGCAAATTGCATATCATTTTGATGCCCCGGATGTTATCTTTCCAATGCCACTAGAACTGCCTCATTTGGACCTCTGTAGCTCAAGTTATGACCAATTTAGTACAGAGAGGTCAGGGCTGGCAGCTTTCCAAATCCTCCATTTCTTGAATTCTTCCCTTTTGCATGCTCTTTTCCTCACTTCTTCAACCCATACTTGCCTTGGAAACCTGAAAATCACTTAAAAAACACATCAAGGCACCAAATAGGATTAAGGTTAATAAAATTGACTAAATTAAGCACAAAAGAGCATGTTTTCACTTTCAAGCACAATTTAGGAAGAAATCTCAAAAGCATGCTATTTAGGTGAATAAATGTGGGTTTATGTGATGGAATCCACTCAAATCAAATCAAAATATATCATAAAATATGGATTCATCAATTTCCCCACACTTAAACCAAGCATGTCCTCATGCTTAACACAACCAAAGGAGATGAATGAAGGGGTAAATGATTTATTCAATGAAACTACTTATATACATGCAACTATACTAAATGCTATCTATATCTATCTACAATATGCTTCCTATTGAGTTTGGTAAAAACAAACAAAAGAATCTCAATCAATACATAGTAGAACTTTAGGGCCAAGACAAGAGAAATATAGCAATATGATCAATGTCCAAAGATTGATTTGAAATTTTCAAAATTAAGTTCAACAACTTGCAATAAGATACAAAATAAGTAATGGAAACATAGAATTGAGCAATTGAAGCCCTCACCGGATGTGTTTACACTCTAACTGATCAAAAGTGTTTAGGGTCAATCACTCAATTCCTCCTTTAATCATGTTTCTCAAAGATTTGCAAGTCGTCTAACAATCAACTAATATTTGATGCATGGATGCAAATATCATGAGGACTTTTGTGGGTTGTAATGGGACTTAGGTAAGGGTAGGATTAATATGGTTAAGTTGGCTAATAGATTGGATCTTTGATTAGCTCAAGCATCCTACCTAATCCTATATATCATCCTATATACATAACAAAACAATCCTAACTACCCATTTATCCCTTTCTCATATTCACTCATGCATGCATCTTTTCAATTCAACCATATATGCATCTCTTATTTTCATTCTTATTATTTTTTTTCTTTTTTTTTCTTTCTTTCTTTCTTTTTTTTTTTCAAAAGGTATATACACCAAAATTTTCCTTTTATCAACAAAAAGAGATGCATATGTCTTACTTAATAGATACATGAGTGTTTACCCATTTTCCAAAATATTCTCAATGAACACCCAAAGTACTAACTACCAATGTTTCCCACAAATTCTCCCACACTTGATTAACACACACACTCAAACCCAAGCTAATCAAATATGCAATTCATGGAGATTAATGGTTTTTCACTTAGGAAAAATGATGTGCTTAATATTAGAACAAAGGGAAATTAAAGGCTCAAAAAGTGGTTTACAAGGGTAGATGTAAGGGTCGGCCATATGGGTTTGTGAGCTATACAAAGATGGCCTCAATCATACTAAATGCAATTCAAAACATCAAATATAGGACATATAGACTAAAGCAAATCTAAGATCACAATCATAAAAGGAGTTTATAACACACAAGAACAAAATTTGTGATTGAAAATATGCAACCACACAATTTAAACTCAAATCTCACTTAGTATTTGTTCAAGCTCTTTTTTATGTTCCATAAAAAGATACGTCAAGCAAGTTCAAAAATAATTTTCAAATCCAATCAATGGAATGCCCAAAAAGAGATTTCTTAAAAATTCTTTGTTGTTTTACCAAAACTTATTTACTATTTGTATGTACGTATGTATGTTGTATGTTGTGATGGATGCAATTTCAAAATCGTTCCTAGTTCTATTCCTAATTTTCAACAAGCAAAAATTAACATGAACAATTAGGACAAAATTGACTAGGCATTATACTATTCACATCATCCAATCATAACTTCTATCTATAAGCTATATGTCATGCAGAAGATGCAAAATACAATAGATATAAACTATGAATAGTCTAAGATATATGTACTAGAAGAAAATGCAATACAACAATAAAAAACACTCCAAATATAAACAAGAAAACTACTAAAAGAGATAAAATAAAGTGCAAAGTGTTTGAAAAAAGAAAGTTTACGCCCCAATTGATGAATCTTCCCCTACACTTAAGCATTGCATGGTCCTCCGTGCATGGACACAATCCCGGGGGAATGTCCCTAAGAGCTCCATCTTTGGTTGACGGAAGTGGGGGCTTGGGTTGTGTGGAAATTGCCAAGTTCAATGTATTCTCGGTATCTCCCTCCTCGGTGCCCTCCTCCTCTCCCAGCTCCTTGCCTTTTTGTCTCATCCTCAAAAAGAGTCAATAAGGTATAATTATGAATCATAAGGTAAGTAGCACAAAAGGGTAAAGGAGAGAATAAATAAGCATCTAATTGAGGAATTTTTGGTGCACGAAATCATGATTTACACTTTTCACAACTCCGCACAACTAACCAGCAAGTGCACTGGGTCATCCAAGTAATACCTTACGTGAGTAAGGGTCGATCCCACGGAGATTGTCGGCTTGAAGCAAGCTATGGTTATCTTGTAAATCTTAGTCAGGATATTAATGATAAAAAGGGTTTTGTTTATGAAAAGTAAATAACATGAAATAAATGATACTTGTAACTCAGTAATGACGAACAAGTTGAGGTTCCGGAAATGCTCTGTCGTCTGAATCTCTGCTTTCCTACAGTCTTCTTCTCCAAACACGCATGGCTTCCTTCCATGGCAGGCTGTATGATCCTCTCAGTGAAAAATACCAGGCACGGTCTCTGTACAGCTAATCAACTATCGGATTTCTTGTCTCGGATGAAAAATACCATGTACAGCTACCGCACGGCTAATCATCTGTCGGTTCCTGCTAGCGCCGGAATAGGATCTCTCTATCCTTTTGCACACTGTCACTGCGCCCAACATTCGCAGGTTTGAAGCTCGTCACAGTCATCCCTTCCCAGATCCTACTCGGAATACCACAGACAAGGTTTAGACTTTCTGGATCCCAGAAATGCTGCCAATTGGTTCTAGCCTATACCACGAAGGTTCTGATCTCACGGACTTGGTCCGTGGACCAGAGACCCAAGAGATACACACTCAAGCTGTCGCCCAATGACTATGTTGAGCTCAGGTAGAACGGGAGTGGTTTTCAGGCACACGTTTATAGATGTGAGAATGATGATGAGTGTCACAGATCATCATCTTCTCTGGATTGAAGTACGAGTGAGTATCTTAGAATAGAATCAAGCGTGATTGAATAGAAAACAGTAGTAATTGCATTAATCCATTGAGACACAGCAGAGCTCCTCACCCCCACCTATGGGATTTAGAGACTCATGCTGTCAGAGATACAATATGGAATAAAATTGTCATGAGTTGCTAAATGAATCTCTAAAAGTAGTTTTTATACTAGACTAGTAATTTAGGTTTACAGAAAATGAGTAACTAAGTGCAGATAGTGTAGAAATCCACTTCCGGGATCCACTTAGTGAGTGTTTGGGCTGAGCTTTCAAGCTTTCAAGTGCATATGCCTCATATTGGAGTTAAACGCCACCCTGGGTGCCAAAATGGGCGTTTAATGCCGAGAAAGGTGCCAGTTCTAGCGTTTTACGCCAGAAAGTTTTAAGCTGGCTTTTTGCGCTAGTTTGGGCCATCAAATCTCGGGCAAAGTATGGACTATTATATATTGCTGGAAAGCCCAAGATGTCGACTTTCCAACGCAATTGAGAGTGCGCCAATTGGGCTTCTATAGCTCCAGAAAATTCATTTCGAGTGTAGGAGGGTCAGAATCCAATAGCATCTGCAGTCCTTTTTCAGTCTCTGAATCAGATTTTTGCTCATATCCCTCAATTTCAGCCAGAAAATACCTGAAATTACAGAAAAATACACAAACTCATAGTAAAGTCCAGAAATGTGATTTTTGCATAAAAACTAATAAAAATATAATAAAAAGTAAATAAAACATACTAAAAACTATATAAAAATAATGCCAAAAAGGGTATAAATTATCCGCTCATCAATTTTGCATAGTGGTGTGGAATACACACAACGGCCGGCTAACGTGGCATCCACACAAACAAAAAGTGAGTATGAGTTCCTCAATTAAATGGCCTAAGATACAAGCAATAAATGAGTATCAATTAAGCACATGCAAACTTAAGTAACAACAATCAATAATGAGTTGAATGTAGGAATTATTGGTTACTGAAGTTGTGCAATTGAAAGAGAAAAATTGATATAATAGCACGACAAACAATAACCAATGCAATGATGAAAAGAAAATTAATTATTCATCCTTAGGAAAAATCAAATAATCACATGGTTAAGGTGTTTGTTACAAAAAGTGACAAGTCTTGATAGGAATCAAGTCAAGTCAACTCAAACAAATGCAAAGCATTAATAAGAAACAATGACCTTGTGATATGATTATATTGACATAAAAACCATGATGAACAAGCAATTCAATTCAATTCACTAAAGTAAAAATGCACAATTCAAAATGCCACACAAGGATAAAGTCTAATGCATATGGTAGCTACAACATATGAATCAAACTCACAATTTAACTAGGCAATTAAATAAAGACTTAATGCTCAGTTCACATATTCATCAAATCTAAAACCAAATTCAAGTAAGAAGCAACCCAACAAATATCAAGCAAACACTTGCAATTTATTTAATTAACAAACAACTAAACAAAAACTAATATAATTACCAAAATAAAAATAGAATGCAAACAAAACAAAGTAAAGTAAGCAGAGAAGAGGGTGAAAGCAAGAGAAGAGAGGGGTGGAAGAGAAAAGAAGAGAAGAAGTGGAGAGAAGAGGAGAAAAGAAGTATAGGGGTGAGAACACAGGGGTGTGCGTACGCACAGGCATGTGTGCGTACGCACACTAGTGAATCAGGGGAGGTATGCGTCCGCACTAGGTGTGCGAACACTATCAGCAGAGAGAGAATCAAAATGCGTGTGTACGCACCTAGGTGTGCGCACGCATAGAAGGTAAAGAAATAGAGGGTGAGCAGACGAACAAGTGTGTGCGAGCGCTTTGAACAGAGAGGGGAATAGAAGGTGTGCGTACGCACAAGCGTGTGCGCGCGCACAAGAGCATAAGGGGCAAGGGTTCACACGCACAGGTTGTGCCAACGCTCCCACCAGAGTGGTTGCAAGTTGGCGTACGGACGCACAAGCATGTGCGGCCACACATATAGTGCGAAAAAGGGTATGTTTGCGTACGCACAGGGACGTGCGAACGCACAGGTCGCAGAAAACAGGGAAACGCGCACGCACAAGGGGTGTTGGCACTGCAAACAGAGTGCATAAAGCCTTCTGTGCGTATGCACAGCTGGGTGCGTCCGCACAGAAGGTGAATTTTCGTTGTTGTGTGCGTGCGCACAAGGGTGTGTACGCGCACATGCCCTGTTTTTTCCAAAAAAATTTCTTAAAAATTCTAAGGCACCAAGCCTTAGTTTAATCAAAACCAAACACCAAAACATGCAAGAACCCATAAATTCATGATCCAAACCAAAATTAACTTACAATCTCAAAATTAAACTAATTCTAAGCTAACCAACCAAATAAACATGCAATAAACCAAAATATATACAAAAAGAGAAGAGTAGGAACAATGTTACCAAGCACTTTTATTTAATGTCTTTAAGTTAGACAATTGGGAGAGCCCTTACTATGGTGACTTGTGCTTGACTTTCCCCACCAATGCTAGAATTTACAATGTCCTCCGGGATCCCAATCATAACCATCAACAAAGACAATCAAAAAGCAAACTATTTATATATTAACATATTTATAATAGCCAATAACATACACCATTGCAACTCCCCAGCAACGGCGCCAAATTTGATAATAAAAACTATTGTTAGTCTAGATTTTCACAAAATAGGATTCCATCGTTGAAAGTATAGTCTAGACCAACAATTAATTCCCAAGATCAAATATTAAATTCAATAGAAAATATAAATTGGGAGTAATTCAACCTCGGTTTGTCTTCCCTAGGAGTTGTAATGAAATGTACAATTATTGGCTTTGAGAGAGCAAGAGCATGGGAAATTGTGAATGAAATCAAGAGAGCAAGAGAATGTAAATAGCAAGAAATTAAATGATCATGCAAGGAATTAAAAGAAAGCAAGTAAACATGCAAGGAATGTAAATGGCGACTCTTGGCAAGAATTGGGGAGTTTAGGATTCCTATCCTAGTTATGGACCACAAACATGGCAATTGTGTGGAATCAATCCAAATTAGTCAATCCTCCTTGAGAATTAGTCAAAAGCATAATTGATCTCAATCCATAAGTCCTAGTCAACTCACTAATTACTTAGTGAAAGACTAGCGTCAATGGAAACCAAACCAATTAACTATTCTCACACAATGCGGAATGGACATCCATAACTCAATTCCACCCAAACATCCAATTTCTCAACCAAGAGTGTGAAGACTAAATATGCAAGAAATTAAACATCAAAGCAATAAAACTCAAAATAATAGAATGCAAGGAAAGGAAACTTAGAATGTAAGAAAATATCTTGGCAAGTAATTGAGAGCTAAGGTTACCTATCCTAGACATTGACCACAAACACATGATGATTATGAAGAGTTAATCCTACTTAGTCAACCTTGCATCAAAGATAAGTCAAATAGGCATAGTTAATTTCAATCCCTAAGTCCTATGTCAACACTAAGAGGTCACATAGAGTCAAGGGAGACCAAATCAACTAACTACTCTAATATATCAAACAAGAATGGACATCAATGACTCAAGGATTACCAAAGTCAACAATTTCAAGCCAAGAGTAAGAAAAACTAAGTGAAGACTAAGCCAAGCATTTTATCAAACACTTGGTGTGCATGAAAATAAAATAATATTAAATTGCAATAAAATAAATTCTACAACTACCAAAGCAAGAAAGTGACAATGACAACTAAAGAAAGCAATAAATGACATGGAAACATAAAATTGCATTAATTGGAAATCAAAATGACAAGAGTGTTCATAAAATATAAAATGAGAAAATAAAAGAAATAGCAAGAGAAATGAAGAAGAAGAAAGATGCAATAACAATAAATGACAAGGAAAAATAAATGAAAACAAGAATTAAACATAGAAATTACAAGAAATTAAACTAAAGAACCCTAATTCTAGAGAAAGGAGGGAGCTTCTCTCTCTAGAAACTAAGAGAAACATAACAATAGCTAAACCTAATTGTCTCCCCCTTCATTCTTCTTCAATTTGGCCTTAAATAGCTTCAAACAATGAGTTGGATTGGGTTTTGGGGGCCCAGAAATCGCTGCCAGCGAGTTGTAATTAATGAGGCCACGTGTAGGGACATGCTGAATCCTGACTTGTGTGTACGCACAAGTACCTGTGTGTACACACACTTAGACTTATGTCTACTATAGCAAATTGCATATCATTTTAAAGCCCCGGACGTTAGCTTTCCAATGCCACTGAAACCGCCTCATTTGGATCTCTATAGCTCAAGTTATGACCAATTTAGTATAGAGAGGTCAGGGTTGGCAGCTTTCCAAATCCTTAATTTTTTGAATTCTTCCCTTTTGCATGCTATTTTCCTCACTTCTTCAACCCATACTTGCCTTGGAAACCTGAAAATCACTTAACAAACACATCAAGGTACCAAATGGGATTAAAGTGAATAAAATTGACTAAATTAAGCACAAAAGAGCATGTTTTCACTTTCAAGCACAATTTAGGAAGAAATCTCAAAAGCATGCTATTTAGGTGAATAAATGTGGGTTTATATGATGGAATCCACTCAAATTAAATCAAAATATATCGTAAAATATGGATTCATCAACGACCCAGTGCACTTGCTGGTACAACAATACGAAGGTGTGGGGAATCGTGCTACCAAAATGTTAATGGATGACTTCTCTGTCTTTGGAGATTCGTTTGACTCCTGCCTTGATCATCTGGCCCTAGTTCTGACAAGATGTCAAGAAATAAACCTAGTTCTAAACTGGGAAAAATGTCACTTCATGGTGATTGAAAGCATGGTTCTTAGGCATCGAATTTCAAACAAGGGAATAGAAGTGGATCAAGCCAAGGTGGAAGTGATTGAACGATTGCCTCCACCTACTAATGTCAAGGCAATCAGAAGTTTCCTAGGACATGCAGGATTTTACAGGAGGTTTATAAAAGATTTCTCGAAAATTACAAAATCCCTGTGTAATCTCTTGGCCACTGATGTTTCATTTGTCTTTGACCAAGAATGTCTGCATGCCTTTGAAACCCTCTAAGCCAAGCTTGTCACTGCTCCTATCATCTCTACACCCAATTGAGACTTGCCATTTGAACTGATGTGTGATGCCAGTGATCATGCCATTGGCACAGTTCTAGGACAGAGACATGACAAGCTTCTACACGTCATTTATTATGCTAGTCGTGTACTAAATGATGCACAGAAAAACTATACCACTACAGAAAAGGAATTACTTGCAGTGGTGTATGCCATTGACCAGTTCAGATCCTACCTAGTAGTATCTAAGGTTATTATTTACACTGACCATGCTGCTCTGAGGTATCTACTCACTAAGCAGGATTCTAAGCCCAGGCTCATAAGATGGGTATTACTCCTGCAAGAGTTTGATATATAAATCAGAGACAAAAAAGGTACAGAAAATCAAGTGGCTGACCACTTGTCTCGGATTGAACCAGTGGCAGGGACTTCTCCTCCCTCCACTGACGTATCTGAAACATTTCCAGATGAACAAATTTATGCCATCCAGACTGCACCTTGGTTTGCAGATATTGTAAACTACAAGGCTATAAGGTTCATTCCCAAGGAGTTTACTAGGCAACAAGCCCGGAAACTCATGCATGATGCAAAGTACTACTTGTGGGATGAACCATATCTCTTTAAGAGATGCTCGAATGGAATAATTTGACGATGTGTGTCTGAAGAAGAGGCATAGAGAATTCTATGGCATTGCCATGGCTCAGACTATGGAGGACATTTTAGAAGTAAGCGGACAACCACCAAGGTTCTCCAAAGTGGCTTCTACTGGCCCACACTCTTCAAGGATTCTAGAGAGTTTGTCCGTAACTGTGACAGTTTCCAAAGAGCTGGTAATCTCCCTCATGGTCACGGCATGCCTCAGCAAGGAATCTTAGAGATTGAGTTGTTTGATGTATGGAGTATATACTTCATGGGACTCTTCCCGCCTTTATACTCAAACACCTACATCCTTGTGGCAGTAGATTATGTGTCTAAATGGGTTAAAGCAATAGCATCACCTACTAATGACACCAGAGTCCAAAAGAACATCTTCAGCAGATTTGGTGTCCCTTGGACACTAATTAGTGACGGAGGTACTCATTTCTGCAACCGACAGCTGGATTCTATCTTAAGCCGTTACGGAGTTTGCCAGAAAGTAGCAACACCGTATCATCCCCAAACAAATGGGCAAGATGAAGTCTCAAATAGAGAACTAAAGCAAATCCTAGAGAGGACAATAAGCACATCTAGAAAGGATTGGGCTAAAAAGCTTGATGATGCTCTGTGGACATACAGAACAGCTTTCAAAACCCCCATTGGAACCTCACTATATCAGCTGGTATATGGGAAATCCTATCATTTGACAGTGAAACTAGAACACAAGGCCCATTGGGCTACTAGATTCCTTAACCTTGATGCTAAAGCAGCAGGAGAAAAATGGCTTCTTCAACTAAATGAGTTGGACGAATTCCGCTTAGATGCATTTGAAAATGCAAAAATCTATAAGAAAAAGGCAAAAGGTGGCATGATAGGAAGATATCTTTCAAAGTCTTTGAACCAGGATAGAAGGTCTTTCTCTTCAACTCAAGACTCAAACTATTCCCTGGGAAACTCAAATCTCGTTGGAAGGGACCGTATGTGATTACTAGTGTATCACCTTACGGGCACATAGAACTTCAAGGTAAAGAAAGCAAGTTCATTTTCAATGGACAGAGGGTTAAGCATTACCTTGAAGGAGATATAGAGTCAGGAGACTCAACACTAGTACCAAGTTAAGTACAGTGAAGTCCAGCTAAAGACATTAAAGAAGCGCTTGTTGGGAGGCAACCCAATGATTATTCGTATACTATTTTATTTTTTAATAATTTTCAATCTTTTATTTTCTAATTATTTCTGTTTTAATTAGTTTTTCCTTATAATTTGTTTTTAATTAGGTTGATTTTAATGTCAGTGATCATGAACAGTGCTTAAACAGAGGCAGAATGATACAGAACAGCAAACAGAATACCTTGGAGAAGGGATCTCTCTGGCGTTAAATGCCTGAAAGGGGTGGCAATTGGGTGTTCAAACTCCCATCGAGGCAGCAAGCCTAGCGTTAAATGCCAGCCAGGGAGCCCTGGCTGGGCGTTCAACGCCCCATGGGGAGGACAAGCCTGGCGTTAAATGCCAGCCAGGGAGCCCTGGCTGGGCGTTTAATGCCCAAAAAGGAGGGCAATATAGCGTTGAACGCCAAAATGGGTGCCATTCTGGGCGTTCAACACCCAGCAAGCAGAGGGAGCAGCGTTAAACACCAGAATGCAACCATTCTGGGCGTTTAAACGCCAACTAGATAGCATGGGAGGTAATTTCAAAAATCTTATCTTTTCTTTATCCAATCTATCTTTTTCAAATTCAATTTTGAATTTCTTTGATTTTCAAATCAAATTTTGTTTAAATATTTCAATTTCAATTTAATTTCAAATTTTACATTTTCAAATCTTTTCAAATCTTTTTCAAAATCTCATATCTTTTTCAACTAGTTTTCAATTCCTTTCAATTCTTTTCTTATCTTTTGAAATTCTTGTTCCTATCTTTTATTAAACTTTAAAATCTTTTTCATACTTCTTATCTTTAAAATCTTTTATATCTTTTTCATATCTTTTCTTATCTCTCAAATTTAGCAACTTATCTTTTCTATCTTTTTCAAAACTTCTTTATCTTTATTCAAAGATTATTTTCAAAAATCCCTCCCCACCTTCCTATATATATGTGTATCCGTGCCCCCTCTCCCTCACTCACCACCTCCCATTCGAATTCTATTCTCTTCTTCTCCTCTACTTCACTTCTCTTCTTCTTCCTTTCTTACATTTTGCTCGAGGACGAGCAAATCTTCTAGGTTTGGAGTGGAAGGAACCTTGTTCTCTCATTAAAAATTTGAATCTCATGGATCCAAGAAGTGGCAAGACCTTCCCAAAGAACAAGAAAGAAGATAACCCAACAGTTGTTTTCAAACTTGTTCGATTCCTTACCAAGCAACATGAAGAACATTATCACAAGATAATGAGTAAAAGACCAATAATCCCTGAGGTGGGATTCAAATTAGGAGAAGAAGAATACCCGGAGATCCAAGAGCAAATTCAAAGGAGAGACTGGGAGATTCTAACTAATCCTGAGTTTAATGTTTGATATAACATGATCCATGAATTTTATGCAAATCTGCGGATGACAGATAAGCAAAAGAAAGATGGAATAGCATTCCATACCTTTCGCACTATGGTCAGGGGGAAGATCATGTATTTTCATCTGGATAGGGTGAGAGAGATCTTTAAACTACCCTTACAGAGGGATGACCCTGAATCCTACAATAGAAGGGTGGTAGCCAACCCAAAGCTGGATTAAGTCCTAGAGGACATATGCCTGCCTGGAACTCAATGGATTGAGGATGCAAAAGGCAAACCAAACTAGTTGAAAAGGATGAACCTCAAGCCAATTGCTAGAGGATGGATAAACTTCATTCGGCGTTCTATACTCCCCACAAATAACTGCTCTGAAGTCACTATTCCAAGAGCTGTAATGATTCACTGTATCATGATCGGAAATGAGGTAGAAGTCCACAAAATAATCCCCCGTGAGATGTACAAGTTGGCAAACAGGATGTCTACTAATCCAATGCTGGCTTATTCGAATCTCAACTTTCGCCTATGCCAAGAGGCTAAAGTTCTGATCCATGTGGACAATGTTATTCCAGTGGACAGCCCAATCACCAAGCAGGTGATGGCTGGAAAATTCCAAGATACAAAAAGATCATCCCAAAAGAAAGGCACCTGAGCCTTCCCAAGAGATCCCTCCAATTGAGTATTGGGATTAGCTGAAGGCGTCTGTAATGTACTTGCAAAACACCTTGGATCAACTCAGAGAGGAGCAGAAAGGTCAGACAAGCATGATTTGCAAACTGATCAAGGAACAAGAGAAGCAAGGGCATGAGATAGAAGAATTAAAGCATCAGAAGCTCTCTCCTGAAGAGCCGAGCGCCCCTCAAGTTGAAGAGCTCAGCGCCCCTCAAGCTGAAGGTTGTCGAGTTTCAACCCTGTGATTATTCCAATTCCTGTTTTACGTATTCCATCCTAATTTAGAGTTACATGGTCACTAGCAGTATTTATGTCTTTATTTTTATTTTATTTTATATCTTTTAATTTTTAGAATTACAAAACATTAGTAGTAATTAATTTTTATTTTTTAATTAGCTATAAAATATTCCTCTTATCATCATTAAATATAAATAAAATAGTGAATTTTTTTAGAAGAAGTAAAGATGCATAAATTTTTGAGTTCTAAAATAAAGAATAATCAATTATTTTGATGTGATGGCATTGCTTTAGTTTTCTGACTGTATGGATGAACAGTGCATATTTGAAGTTAAAATTAAGGATACTGGCTCTTGAAAGAATGATGAAAAAGGAAAAGTATTATTGGTGATTTGAAATATCCAATATTTGATTCTTGAAGCAAGAAAATGTAGCAATGAAAAAGAAAAAGCATGTTGCAATAAAAGAAAAAAAATATATGATGCATGCGAAAAAAATGGCGAAAAGAAAAGAAAAATAGAAAAAGAAAGGAAAAGCCATTAGCTCTTTAAACCAAAAGGCAAGAGCAAAAAGCCTATAACCCTTTAAACCAAAAGGCAAGGGTAAAAGGATCCAAAGGTCCTAAGAGTGTGCTTAAGAACTCTGGACACCTCTACCTGGGGATTCTAGCAAAGATGAATTACAATCCAAAAGGGTTCACCCAGTTAAAATGTCTGTGACATTTATGTATCCGGTGGTAATACTGGAAAACAAAGTGCTTAGGGCCATGGCCAAGACACTAAAACCTGTGTTCAAGAATAAAAAAGAACTGAACTAGGAGAGTCAATAATATCATCTGGATTCTAAGTTCCTAAAGAGCCCAACACTTTTGAGTTTCAATGGATAATGAGATGCCAAAACTATTTAAAAGCAAAAAGTTACTAAGTCCCACTCATCTAATTGTGATTGAGCTTCATTGGAAACTCTGAGATTTATTGTCTCTTACTCTTTTTTTTATCCTATTTTATTTTTAGTTGCTTGGGGACAAGCAACATTTTAAGTTTGATGTTGTGATGAGCGGATATTTTATATGCTTTTTGGCATTGTTTTCATATAGTTTTTAGCATATTTTATTTAATTTTTATTAAGTTTTCATAGGTTTATTGTTAAATTTACATTTTTGGATTCTACTTTGAGTTTTTGTATTTTTATACAATTTTGGGTTTTTTTTGCTGAAATTGAGGAGTTGGAGCAAAAGTCTGATTCAGAAACAGAGAAACCACTGCAGATGCTGTCCAGATCTGACCTCCTTGTACTCGGAAGAACTTTTCTAGAGCTACAGAAGTCTGAATGGAGCATTCTTAATGGATATGGAAAGCTGACTTCCAAAGCTTTCCAGAAATGTATAATAGTCCATACTTTGCTTCAGAATAGAAGGCCCAAAACTGGTGTCCAATGCCAACCTCCTACACCCTTCCATGCGTCTAACGCCCAAGGAGAAGAGACCAGCGTCCAAACGCCCAAAGAGGACCCCCTAGCTAGCGTTCAATGCCCTAGAGGCCTCCTAGCATGTGGATCTCATCAAAACTCAGTCCAAACACTCACCAAGTGGCCCCAGAAGTGGATTTTAGCGCTAAAAGACTATTTTACCCTTTCTTATGTAATCCTTAGTCATTAATTTAGCATTTAAGGGATATTTTACATAATCATAAATAACTTTTATGCCATATTTTTGTTTACCACTGTATTTCCTATCATTATGAGTTTCTAAACCCCCTAGGTTGAGGGGAGGAGCCCTGCTAAGTTTTATGAATTAATAAAAGTATTACTATTTCTCTTTAATCCGTGTTTGATTTAATTCTAAGATGTGTATTTATTCTTCAACTTGATGAATGGGATGATCCGTGACAATCAGCTACATTCTTCATACTAAGACCGTGTGCCTGACAACCACCCGTGTCTTCTTGGGTTCATGTGAATACGTGACTGGAAAGCATCGAACCGCCAACTTGATTATACATCTCTCAGATAGCTAATCCACGACCTCGTTGGGGACTTCTCAAGACACCAGTTCAGTCGAGGTATAGAGAGATTAGGGTCTCTGTGATAGAGGCTAGAACCCAAAGGCGCAACATTCTCTGATCCGGAAGATTCGACCTTGTTTGTGGCATTTTGAGTAGGATCATTAAGGAGAATGGACTGTAGAAGCTTTACCCTCAATCAGACTGGATGCGCACTAACCCTGGTATTCAGATCTGGAAGAGTATTGGCGGCTGCTCAAACCAGCGTCAATCACATACATCCTGTGACGAACGGGTTTCTTTTAGTAAAGAATTTCACAGATAAGTTCTCTTTGCTAGTATAGTTTCTGAACTACAGAGAATCCTTTCGTACAAAAGTTTTGGTTGTCACTAAAGCAAACCCAATAAAATTGATAACCGAAGTATTTAAACCTCGAGTCATCTCTCAAGGAATTACAGAGAGGTGTATTTATTATTGGTTATGAGAAAAATATCTTTTTGGGTTTTTAAAAGAGAGAACAAGGAAATAAATTGGCAAAAAAGTAAATTAATAACTAGAAAAACTCTTGGCAAGGTATGAGAACTAGAAATTCCATCCTAGTTATCCTTATCAATTGTGATGAGAATTATTTATTGCTCCCACTTAGTTAACCCTTACTAAATAAAGGAAAGTCAAGTGGACTAATCAATTTGATTCCTCAAATCCTAGTCAACTCCTGAGGAAAGACTAGCTTTAGAGGGATCCAAATCAACCAGCAAATTCCAATTATCAATCAACAAAGGAGTTTGATAACTCAAGTGTCACCAATTACTCAACCAAAGCTAAGAATGTAAAAAGCTAGATTAAAATCATAAATATGAAATACCTCAATTTGCATTAAATAAGAAAATCAATTCTAACATGGAGTTCATAAACCAAATAGCAGCATAAAGTAATCAATAAGGGAAATAGATAAACTAGAGACCAAGACAAATAAAAGTAGAAAAGAAACTAAATTAAAGGAACATTAAACCTGGAATTGTGAAGAAGAAGAAATCCTAATCCTAAAACCTAAGAGAGAGGAGAGAGCCTCCCTCCCTAGAAAAACTAAATCTAAAACCTAAAATCGTGTGAATGAAAGTTTTATGAATGAATGGATGGATTCTCCCACTCTGTAGCCTCTAATTTGTGTTTTCTGATACGTTCAGTACGTCGTTCTATCATGCGTACGCGTCGTCCACGCGTATGCGTGGATTGAATTTTTTCCAGGTCACGTGTACGCGTGATCCACGCGTGCGCATCACCTAACTTCAGGGAAACTATGGAAAAATATATATCGTTGTGAAGCCCCGGATGTTAGCTTTCCAACGCAATTGGAACCGTCTCATTTGGACCTCTGTATCTCAAGTTATGGTCAGTTAAGTAGGAAGAGGTCAGGCTAGACAGCTTAGCAATTCCTTCAGTTTCTTGTATTCCTTCCACTTTTGCATGCTTCCTTTCCATCCTCTAAGCCATTCCTGCCCTATAAACCCTGAAATCACTTAACACACATATCATGACACTGAATGGTAATAAGAGAGGATTAAAATTAGCTAAATTAAGACCAAAAAACATGTTTTCAATCATAGCACAAAATCAGGAAGGAAAATGTAAAACATGCAATTTCTATGAATAAGTGCGAGAATAGTGGATAAAATCCACTCAATTAAGCACAAGATGTACCATGAAATAGTGGTGCATCATCCTGCCATTGAAGAAATTATTCACAATTAAAGAAGACAGTAAGACCAGAGTTAATCCAAAAGGACAAAGCAATTCCAAGCCTTAACCATCTTATTATCATAGTTTACACGACTTTTCAGTTCTGATTACCCTTTTTCTTTATTTCCTTTTATGCAATCAAACATATCAACTCAGTTTAGATCTCACAAATCCAACAAATTCCTACTCACCTGACTAAGATATGCAAGATAACCATAGCTTGCTTCAAACCACAATTCTCGTGGGATCGACCCTAACTCACTCAGGTATTACTTCGACGACCCAGTGCACTTGCTGGTTCAGTTGTACGAAGCGTGGGAATTCGTGCACCACCAGGTCAAGAACATTAAGTGTCGACTACATTGTAGTCAATGTAAACTCAGCCTACAATGTGCTAATAGGTCGGACGACGTTGAATCGACTTGCAACCATCGTCTCTACCCCACATCTTTGCATCAAATTTCCCATAGATGAAGAGATTGCCACCATTAAAGGAGATCAAAGGCTAGCAAGAAAATGCTATAACGAGAGCCTTAGTTTGAAAGGCAGCTCGAGAGGCAAAGAAGCCAACATAATCGAGTTAGGTGGAATCCAAACTTGAGAAGAACTACGACCACAACCAGAAGGCAAAACAGAAGAGATACAAATCGGAGACCACCCCGACAAAACGAGTATAGGGGAAGCTCTGAAATCACTTCCCCTCTACTCAATTCTAAGGAAAGGAAAGCAATTTGAATGGAACTCAGAATGTGAACAAGCCTTCCAAGACTTCAAGGCATTTCTGGGGCAACCACCCATACTTACCCGACCTGAAAAAGGGGAAGAACTCGTCCTATATCTATTAGTGGGAAGTTGGGCTATAGCCTTGTCCCTGGTTCAAGAAGACGAGAAGGGGCAGCAACCTATCTACTTCATCAGCAAAGCCTTACAAGGGGCAGAGTTGAATTATCAAAAGATAGAAAAGTTTGCTCATGCTCTTGTTCTTACATTTCGGAGGCTACGACCTTACTTCCAGGCCTATACCCCTAAAGTCCGTACTAATCAACCAATGAAAAATATCTTACGAAAAATAGACCTGACTGGGAGAATTCTACAATGGGCAGTGGAGCTATCCAAGTTCGACTTAAGATACGAAGCTCAGACAGCCATCAAATTACAATATCTCGCCGACTTCATCGTTGAATACCCTGAAAGTCCTAGGAACCCTACTACATGGAGTCTATACATAGATGGATCATCAAATAAATCTGGAAGCGGGCTTCCAATAATCAAGCAGAATATGAAGCTCTACTCGCTGGCTTGAAGCTGGCTAAAGAGGTGGACGAAGAAAAGGTAGTAGTGTTCAGTGATTCGCAAGTAATAACTTCGCAAATTAATGGCACCTACCACGCTAAGGACCCTACTATGAAGAAGTACTTGGATGAAACCGAGGACAGTTAGCACACTTTTCTAAAAGTGAGGTTTGGCATATAACTCGGAAAATAATGCCAGAGCTGATGCTCTATCAAAATTAGCCAGCACCAAGCTAGAGGGTAACAATAGAAGTCTCATCCAAGAGACTCTACAAACACCATCCATGTCAAAGGAAGAGGAAGTACTAATTGTACACAATCAACATTTAGGGTGGATGACTCCTATAGTCAACTACCACAAATTTGACATGCTCCCAAAGGATTAAAAGGAGTCCAAAAGGCTCGTAAAAAAGGCACAAAACTATACACTGGTTCAAAATATCCTACACAAAAGAGGCATCTCAACACTCCTCTTAAAATGCGTCCTGGTACACAGAATCGTGATCGCACACTTTTCACACAACTCCGTGCAGCTGACCAGCAAGTGCACTGTGTTGTCCAAGTAATACCTTACGTGAGTAAAGGTCGATCCCACGGAGATTGTCGGCTTGAAGCAAGCTATGGTCATCTTGTAAATCTCAGTCAGACGGATTCAAATGGTTATGGAGATTTGATAATTGAAAGATAAATAAAACATAAAATAAGATAGGGATACTTATGCAATTCATTGGTGGGAATTTCAGATAAGCGTATCGATATGCTTTGTTGCTCCTGAACTTCTGCTTTCCTTTTGCCTTCATCCAATCATTCATACTCCTTTCCATGGCAAGCTGTATGTTAGGGGATCACCGTTGTCAATGGCTACCGTTTGTCCTCTCAGTGAAAATAGTCCGGTTACGGGTTACGTAGGGCTAATCATTTGTTGGTTCCCACTCATGTCGGAATAGAATACAATTATTCTTTTGCACACTGTCACTGTGCCCAACATTCGTGAGTTTGAAGCTCGTCACAGTCATTCCATCCCAGATCCTACTCAAAATACCACAGACAAGGTTTAGTCGTTCTGGATCTCAAGAATGCTGCCAATTGATTCTAGCTTATACCACGAAGACTCTGATCTCATGGAATGGAATGCTCTATTGTCAGGAAAGGCACCCATGCGTCGTGAACCAGGAGGCCAAGAGATACACACTCAAGCTCTTGCAGATAGAACGGAGGTGGTTGTCAGACACGCGTTCATAAAGGAGGAGGATGATGAGTGTCACGGATCATCACATCCATCAGGTTGAAGTACGAGTGAATATCTTAGAATAAGAATAAGCGTGAATTGAATAGAAAAATAATAGTACTTTGCATTGATTCAAGAGGAACAGCAGAGCTCCACACCTTAATCTATGAGGTGTAAAAACTCCACCATTGAAAATACATAAGAACAAGGTCCAAGCATGGCCGAATGGCCAGCCCCCAAAACGTGATCAAGAGATCAAAAGATAGTCTCAAAAATGATCTAAAGATGAAAATACAATAGCAAAAGGTCCTATTTATAATGAACTAGTAGCCTAGGGTTTACAGAAATAAGTAAATGATGCATAAATCCACTTTCGGGGCCCACTTGGTGTGTGTTTGGGCTGAGCATTGAAGCTTTCACATGCATAGGATTTTCTTGGAGTTAAACGACAGCTCTGGTGCCAGTTTGGGCGTTTAACTCCAATTCTGGTGCCAGTTTGGGCGTTTTACACCATAATTTTTATGCTGACTTTGAACGCCAGTTTGGGCCATCAAATCTCAGACAAAGTATAAACTATTATATATTGCTGAATATCCCACGATGTCTACTTTCCAACGCAATTGAGAGCGCTCCAATTGGACTTCTGTAGCTCCAGAAAATCTACTTCGAGTGCAAGGAGGTCAGAATCCAACAGCATCTGCAGTCCTTTTTCAGCCTCTGAATCAGATTTTTGCTCAGGTCCCTCAATTTTAGCCAGAAAATACCTGAAATCACAGAAAAACACACAAACTCATAGTAAAGTCCAGAAATGTGATTTTTGAATAAAAACTAATAAAAACATAATAAAAACTAACTAAAACATACTAAAAACTATATAAAAGTGCCAAAAAGGGTATAAAATATCCGCTCATCACAACACCAAACTTAAATTGTTGCTTCTCCCCAAGCAACTAAAAACAAATAAGGATAAAAAGAAGAGAATATACAATAAATTCCAAAAACATCTATGAAGATCAGTTTTAATTCGATGAGCGGGGCTAGTAGCTTTTTGCTTCTGAACAGTTTTGGCATCTCACTTTATCCTTTGAAGTTCAGAATGATTGGCATCTATAGGAACTTAGAATTCAGAAAGTGTTATTGATTCTCCTAGTTCAGTATGTCGATTCTTGAACACAGCTACTTTATGAGTCTTGGCCGTGACCCTAAGCATTTTGTTTTCCAGTATTACCACTGGATACATAAATGCCACAGACACATAACTGGGTGAACCTTTTTAGATTGTGACTCAGCTTTGCTAGAGTCCCCAATTAGAGGTGTCCAGAGCTCTTAAGCACACTCTTTTTGCTTTGGACCACGACTTTAACCACTCAGTCTCAAGATTTTTACTTGACACCTTCACGCCACAAGCACATGGTTAGGGACAGCTTGGTTTAGCCGCTTAGGCCAGAATTTTATTCCTGTGAGCCCTCCTATCCATTAATGCTCAAAGCCTTGGATCCTTTTTACCTTTGCCTTTTGGTTTAAAGGGCTATTGGCTTTTTCTGCTTGCTTTTTCTTTTTCTTTTTTTTTCTTTTATTTTCGCCACTTTTTTTTTTGCAAGCTCTGTTTTTCACTGCTTTTTCTTGCTTAAAGAATCAATGTTATGATTTTTCAGATCATCAATAACATTTCTCCTTTTTCATTATTCTTTCAAGAGCCAACAATTTTAACATTCATAAACAACAATATCAAAAATATGCACTGTTCAAGCATTCATTCAGAAAACTAAAAGTATTGCCACCACATTAAAATAATTAAACTATTTAAAATTCGAAATTCATGTACTTCTTTTTCTTTTTCAGAAAACATTTTTTCATTTAAGAGAGGTGAAGGATTCATAGGACATTCATAACTTTAAAGCATAGGCACTAGACACTAATGATCATGTAATGAAGATATAAACATAGATAATACATAAAGCATAAAAATTGAAAAACAGAAAGATAAGTACAAGGAAATCAAAGAACGGGTCCACCTTAGTGATGGCAGCTAGTTCTTCCTCTTGAAGATCCAATGGAACGCTTGAGCTCCTCTATGTCTCTCCCTTGCCTTTGTTGCTCTTCCCTCGTGGCTATTTGATCCTCTCTAATTTAATGGAGAACAATGGAGTGCTCTTGGTGCTCCATCTTTAGTTTCTCCATATTGGAACTCAAATCTCCCAAAGAGGTGTTGAGTTGCTCCTAATAGTTGTATGGAGGAAAATGCATCCCTTGAGGTATTTCAGGGATTTCTTGATGAGGGACTTTCTCATGCTCTTATTGAGGTCCATAAGTGGGCTCTCTTATTTGCTCCATCCTCTTTTTAGTGATGGGCTTGTCCTCTTCAATGAGGGTGTCTTCTCCTATGACAACTCCAGCTAAATTACATAGGTGACAGATGAGATGAGGGAAGGCTAACCTTGCGAAAGTGGAGGTTTTGTCAGCCACTTTGTAGAGTTCTAGAGATATGACCTCATGAACTTCTACTTCCTCCCCAATCATGATGCTATGGATCATGATAGCCCGATCTACAGTCACTTCGAATCGGTTGCTAGTAGGAATGATGGAGCGTTGAATGAATTCCAACCATTCTCTAGCCACAAGTTTAAGGTCATGCCTTCTCAATTGAACCGGCTTGCCTTTGGAGTCTTTTTTTCACTGAGCTCCTTCCACACATATGTCCATGAGGACTTGGTCCAACCTTTGATCAAAGTTGACCCTTCTAGTGTAGAGGCATGCATCTCCTTGCATCATTGGCAAGTTGAATGCCAACCTTATATTTTCCGGACTGAAATCTAAGTATTTCCCCCGAATCATTGTAAGCCAATTCTTTGGGTTCGGGTTCACACTTTGATCATGGTTTTTGGTGACCCATGCATTAGCATAGAACTCTTGAACCATTAAGATTTTGACTTGTTGAATGTGGTTGGTGAGAACTTTCCAACCTCTTTTTCGAATCTCATGTCGAATCTCCGGATACTCATTCCTTTTGAGCATGAAAGGGACCTCAGGGATCACCTTCTTTTTGGCCACAACTTCATAAAAGTGGTCTTGATGGACCTTTGAGATGAATCTCTCCATCTCCCATGACTCGAAGGTGGATGCTTTTGCCTTCCCTTTCCTCTTTCTAGAGGTTTCTCCGACCTTAGGTGCCATAAATGGTTATGGAAAAATAAAAAGTAATACTTTTCCCACACCAAACTTAGAAGGTTTGTTCGTCCTCGAGCAAAAGAAGAAAAAAAAAGGAGTAGAAGAAGAAAATGGAGGAGCTGGAGAGGTGTGAGTGGTTTGGCCAAGGGGGAAAAGAAGTGTTTATGATGTGTGAAAATGAAGGAGGGATGAGGGGTTATATAGGAGTAGAGAGAAGGGTAGAGTTCGTGTATTAGGGGTTGGGTTTGGAAAGGAAAGGATTTGAATTTGAATTGTGAGGTGGGTGGGCTTTTTGGGGAAGGGTGTTATGGGAAGGTGTGAAGAAGAAGAGAGAGAGAGAGTTGAGGTAGGTGGGGATCCTGTGGGGTCCACAGATCCTAAGGTGTCAAGGATTTCTCATCCCTGTACCATTTTAGCGTGTAAACGCCCCCTTGAGTGCCAATCCTAGCGTTAAACGCCAGGTTGCTGCCCATTTCTGGCGTTTAACGCCAGCTTTTCTTCCCTTTCTGGCGTTAAACGCCAACTTTTCTCCCCCTTTCTGGCGTTAAACGCCAACTTGGTGCCCTTTTCTGGCGTTAAACGCCAGTCTGGTGCCCTTTTTTGGCGTTAAACGCCCAGAATGGTGCCAGACTGGGCGTTTAACGCCCATTCTGCTACTCTTACTGACGTTTAAACGCTAGTAAGCTCCTCCTCCAGGGTGTGCTATTTTCAATGCTATTTTTGATTTTAGCTTTTGTTTTTGTGACTCTACATGATCATCATCCTAAAAAAATACAAAACAACAATGGAAAATAGAAATTTAACATAGATAAGTAAAGATTGGGTTGCCTCCCAACAAGCACTTCTTTAATGTCAATAGCTTGAGAGTGGACTCTCATGGAGCCTCACAGATACTCAGAGCATGATGATGGCCTCCTAATACCAAACTTAGAGTTTGAATGTGGGGACTCTGTTTGACTCTGCATTGAGAGAAGCTTGTCATGTTTCTTCTCCATGTGTACAGAAGGAGATCCTTGAACCTTAAACACAAGGTAGTCCTCATTCACTTGAATGACCAACTCTCCTATGTCAACATCAATCACAGCTTTTGCTGTGGCTAGGAAGGGTCTGCCAAGGATGATGGATTCATTCCTATTCTTCCCAGTGTTCAGGATTATGAAGTCAACAGGGATGTAAAGGCCTTCAACCTTTACCAAAACATCCTCTACTAGTCCATAAGCCTGTTTCCTTGAATTGTCTGCCATCTATAGTGAGATTGTTGCAGCTTGCACCTCAAGGATCCCTAGTTTCTCCATTACAGAGAGTGGCATGAGGTTTATACTTGACCCCAGGTCACACAAAGCCTTCTCAAAGGTTATGGTGCCTATGGTACAAGGTATTGAGAACTTTCTAGGATCCTGTTTCTTTTGAGTTAATGTCTGCCTAATCAAGTCATTCAGTTCATTGGTAAGCAAAGGGGGTTCATCCTCCCGAGTCTCATTACCAAATAACTTGGCATTCAGCTTCATGATTGCTCCAAGGTACTTAGCAACTTGCTCTTCAGTAATATCTTTATCCTCTTCAGAGGAGGAATACTCATCAGAGCTCATGAATAGCAGAAGTAGGTTCAATGGAATCTCTATGGTCTCTGTATGAGCCTCAGATTCTCTTGGTTCCTTAAAGGGAAACTTCTTTTCGTTCAGAGGACTAACGTTGGGATTTTTGCTAGTAAAGAATTTTATAAAAATAGTCGCGTTGTAGATATAGTTTCTAAACCAACAGAAATCCCTTCGTACAAACGTTTTGGTTGTCACAAGTAACAAACCCCTTTAAAATTGATAACCGAAGTATTTAAACCTCGGGTCGTCTTCTCAAGGAACTGCAGGGAAGTATGTTCTTATTATTGGTTATGAAGATTGTAAATCGGGGTTTTAAAGATGAGGAACAAGTAATTTAAATTGCAATTAAAATAAGTAAAAGACTGTAAAATAAATAAATAACTGTAAAATAAACTTTTGGCAAGGTATGAGAAATTGGAAGTCCTATCCTAGTTATCCTTATCAATGATGATGAAGATTGAATCTTAATTCCATTTAGTTAACCTTTACTAGAGCAAGGGAAGGTCAAGTGGCTAATTAGTTTGATCTTCAAATCCTAGTTAATTCCTAGAAAACGATTGGGATTATTGAAGTTCAATTCAATTAGCAAAGATAACAATTATCGATCACGTTGAGTTTGATAACTCCTGAGTTACTGATTTCTAAACCAAGACCAAAAGGGAAAAAGTAAATCTACTGGAATAAAAATGTCTTCAGATTGGAAGCAACAGTAACATAAATAAAAGAGAGCAATAATAAACTGAAATACCTCAAATAACATTAATTCAAAGAATAATCTGTAACATAGAAGAATTCATAAATTAAATTGAGAAAATAAGCGATTAAAAAGGAATATTGAACCTGATAAAAAGAGATAATCCTGAAAGCAAAAGAAATCATAATTCTAAATCCTAAAAGAGAGAGGAGAGAACCTCTCCCTCAAAACTACATCTAATTCATGAATACTAACTAATTGGAGAGTCTCCTCTGAATGGATGCATTCCCCCACTTCATAACCTCTGATCTGTGCCTTCTGGATTTGGATTTGGGACAAAAAGGGCTTCAAAAATCGCTGGGAGCATTTTCTGTAATTTCTGGTGCGTGGCCTCTGTCACGCATCCGCGTGGGTCACGTGGTCGTGTCATTTGGAGTTTTCCTTGTCACGCGGTCGCTTTAGTCATGCGTCCGCGTCAATCACGCGGTTGCGTCACTGCTATTTTGCGTTGGCATGCAGCCATGTCGTCCATGCGATCGCGTCACTGCCAGTTTCTTCAAAAACTGTGTTTTATGCTTTTCTTCCAATTTTGTATGTTTCCTTTCCATCCTTTAAGTCATTCCTGCCTTAGAAGATCTGAAATTACTCAACACACGAATCACGGCATCGAATGGTAATTAAGGGAAATTAAAATTATTATTTTTAAAGCATAGGAAACATGTTTTTCACATACATCACATAATAAGGAAGAGAAAGTAAAACCATGCAATTTATATGAATAAGTGAGTGAAGGATTGAATAAATCACTTAAATTAGGCACAAAGTATATCATAAAATATGGGTTTATCAACCTCCCCACACTTAAACAATAGCATGTCCTCATGCTAAATTCAAGACAAAGAGTAAGGTAAGGTCAAAGTGGTGGAATCTCATGCAATGCAATCTATTCTAAATGCAACTACCTAAATAAATCATGCAATTCTAAATTTTTTTATTCACTTGTGTATAAAGCTTACATGTAGTTGAGTTAATTCACATTCTCAAGGAATCTTATATATATAGCCAAACCTTAGATAGTGATAAAGTACCTTTACAATTGAGATGAGAGAGAAAAATATTTTACAATTTTTGCAAGACAATTAATAATTTAAGCAGAGATATATGTTGATGAGCTATTGAACTCTCACTGGATTTTGTGTTTATTCTCTAGTCACTCAGTGTTTATTGGGTTAATCACTCTATTCTTCTTTTTATCCTTACTTTCTATAACTTTGTTCTTCATCTAACCAATCAACAATTATAGAATATAGGCATACAAAAATCATGAGGTCTTTAATTAAGGTTGTTATGGGGCCAAGGTAAAGGTAAGGGTATATGTATAAGGCTAAGTGAGCTAATTAAGTGAATCCTTGATTAGTCTAAGATCTCACCTAACATACATATTTTGTAAAGCAAAGCTTCTTTACCTATTTTCCCATATTTTTCCCACTTTTTATGTTACATGCTCATATTTTAATTTTTATTTATTTTATCCCATGTGCATCGCTTTTTGCATTTGGGTTTGCATCCCCTTTATTCAAATACTGGAAAATAAATATTTTTTATTTTTTTTAAATGCACATGGTAATTAAATTATTTTGATTTCACATGAGCATGCTTCCCAAAACTTTTAAAAATAAAAATTTTTATTCTTTTTAACTTTCTACCCTTTTGTTTCTATTATCTATGTTCCCATAAGGTTCCCACACTTACACAATACACAATTTCTATCTTAAGCTAACCAAGGATTCAACTTGGGATTTTGATTTTGTTTTTCTGCTTAAGGCTAGTAATGTGGTTATAAAACAAAAGAGGATTTAAAGGCTCAAGGGGGCTAACAAGGGTGATGTAAAAGGTAGGCTAATTTGGGAATAGTGAGCTAGAATTAAACAATGGCCTCAATCACTTTCTTGGTATGTATCTATATTCTATAATCGGACATATAGATTAAAACAAAGTAAAGAACACCAGAATAAATAAGAAGGGCAGAACACACAGGAATAAAATATTATGGTTTAAATGTAACCATGCAATTAAGCTCAAAACTCACAGGCTGTGTGTTCTCTAACTCAAAAATCATATATCAGTTATATATGTCATGCAAGTAAAAATTAAGAGTTCCCATTATTCTCAATGTAAATCTTAAGGTGGCTTTAATGTTCTAGTGTTTCTCTTTGATGAAATGTTGTTAACTAACTAACATGTAATGCTATATATACAAGGTGTGGGTTGTTTTTATTCTGTTAAAGTTATCTTATGCTAAAAAGGGTAAACTATACTAATTAATCCACATTTTCTATAACTAATAAGTTAGAATTGCAACTAAACTAAATAGCTAGAATATGAACTAAAGTGCAACATGCAGAAATATAGTAAAAATACATGAAAATAACAATGTATAAGTACTGAGAAAATAAAAAAATAAAAATAAAGAGAAAAATACAGAAAAATAATAAAGTAAAAAGAGTCTGTAGTGGTTCACCAAAAAATATACGCCAGAGAGGCGACCTCCCCACACTTAATATGAAGCATCGTCCCTGATGCTCACTCAAGCAGGGTGTGAAGGGGTGTCATCACTAGAAGGATGGGTAGCTGGAGTCTCTGTGGTGGTGGTCTGAGGATCTGCCTGCTGCAGAGGAGGTGCTGACTGAATAGGAACCTATGGGTCTGCAGCCTGAATCTGATGCGGGGCCTCCTGCTAAGGCGCAGCCTGCTCTGTGCCTGCCTGTGCAGCCTCTCTCTGTGGATGGGTCTCTGCCTCGTGATCATCTGCCTCCTCCTCAGATGGCTCTGATGGGGTGTCAGGCTCGGAGGGAATGTCGCTGCCAGAACGGATCATCAGCTTTAGGTGCTCATAGCGTCGCAGATCTCTGGTATCGCCGTTGGTTGCGGTGCTCCATCTGGTCTAGCTGTTGAAACAGGCGGTGCACTAAGTGATAAACTGGCTCTGAGGCAGGTGGAGGTGCAGTGGTGGTAGCAGGGGTGGCTGTAGAGGAAGAGGGGCCGGCAGATGGTGTGGCTGTCTCATTAGTAGGAGTGAGAAATGGAGGCCTGTAGCCCAAAGCCAGAAAGTTCCTGCTGTGAGGGATAATTTTCTTGCATTCTGCAGCAGGTGGCTTCTCATCAGCATCCTCCCAAGGCACGTCAGCTCGACGGCCAAGCTGTGTAATCAAATATGGAAAGGGGAGAGTGCCTCGGACGTAGACCCTGGCCATGTAGTACCGAATGCAGCGTGGCAGGTACAGGTCCTTACCCTCCATCACACACCATAGGAGGGTGATCATAGCGGCAGGTAGCTCCATCTCATGAGTACTCGGCATAATAAAGTTGCTTAGGATCTGATGCCATAGCCGAGCCTCATCGTTCAAGTATGCCCGCTTGATTCCCTTAGGCATGGTGGTGTTCTGACCCATGACCCATGGAACAGTCGAGTCAAGGGCTATCCTTGCCTTGACGGCATCCTAGTCAAATTTCATGAAGCGCATGTCCTCCTCAGCCTGTTGATAACCATCTGGCTTATCGGATTTAGGCAGGAGCTTCAGAACATCCTCCATGGCCTCTTCAGTGACCAGTATCTGCTTCCCTCTTAGGTTTACTGCATCTAGAGAAGTTTTGAAGTAATTGCAGTAAAATTTCCTTACCCAAGATGCATTGACCTCAGTCAGGTTTCTCTCCAAGAAGAACCAGCCTCTTTGTTTGATCTGATCAGAGGTGTATTGCTGGAGTTCTTCTGAGATCTTTAGAGTCCTCTCCAGGTACAGGTTCCTGGAGGTTGCAAACACCGGATACTTCAGCTCACAGTATCGGTTTGCAAACTTAATGTGATCAGTAGCAGGGAGTAGCTGGTCAGCCTTCTCCTGCGGGGTAAAGTATTTCTCCCTCTAGGAGTCATCATGCATGATATCCAGGATGGACATGGAGGATTCTCCTCTTTTTCGTTTGCCAATTGTTTCCTTTCCCTTTCCTTTCCTTTGGGTGTCAGACATCTTGAAAAATAGAAAACCAGGATATAATAAAAATAGGAAAACAAGTAGGCGAATCACAAAATAAGCATATAGTGGCAAAGGAGCAGTGGAGTAATGAAAATGAGTTAAGTAAATGTGCATTAAGGATTGAATAGGAGTTAAAAGTCCGAGAAAAAAAAATTAACAATCCAAAATGTATTAGAAATCATGTTAATTAGGAAAAATTATCATCATATCTTGGTTAGAAGGTTAAAGAGAATAGTGAAAAACCAGAAGAGATGTTTTGAAAGGTTAGGTTGGTTAGGAATGAAAAAAGAGTTTAGGAGGTTAAAATTAGTGAATTAGTAAAAAGTGGGTTAGAGTAAGTGGCATGATGACCATTTTCTAAGTAACAAGCATTCTCAATTAGAAGCTATAGTTAACTCATATCCAAACAAGGGAATCAGGTTAATGATGAATCAAAAATTGGAAGCTAAACATCAAAAAATACAGATTATGAACCAGGAAATAAAAAAGAATAAGAAAGCTTGCCCTGGTATTCATGAATTGGGTTGGTAAAAGCAGAGTAAAGCCGAGTTCAAAGTGCCAAAACCAAGACATGAATGGAAACAAAATAGTTTACAGAAAATTGGACAGCATTCCGGCTAAAATTGGATGTTCCCGGAAAATAAACAGTAAGTAGGACAGTTCATATGAATTAAAACAAATTGCAATTAGGTTTGAACAAGAAAGAACATTCGCAATAGCAGCATGAACAGTACGAACAGCATATGAACAAAACTAACATCACAGCAACAGCAGAATTGCAAAAATTATAAAACAAGAAGCACGAATAGCGCAATTAATCAGGCCTAAATCCACTAACCACATCCTAGGCTACCTAACCACCTAGAATCCACTACAACATGCATATCTAACTAGCCTAATTATGAACATAAATAGAAAAATATGTAATTAACTGGGAATTAAAAGAAGGGTGGCATTCGGCGGAACCTGGTAGGCGTATGAATGAAAGTGGGGCAGAGAGATGGCTGGGGGATGGTGGTGGTGGTGGATGACGTGGTGGTTGAGGGTGGTTGGCATGGCGGTGGTTGTTCGGAGGCAGGGGGTTTCGGGTAGGTGAATGGGGGTAGGGGTTAAGGGGGAAGGAAGGGAAGGAAGCGTGGGTGGTGGGTTTTTGCGCGGCGGTGACGGCGGCACGGTGGGGGTGCTTGTCCGCGGTGGTGACAGCGGTGGTTAAGGGAAGAAGAGAGAGAGAAAAAAAAGAAAGAGAGGGAAGGGAGAAGGGGGTGGCGCGGCGGCGGTGGGGTCTGGGTGGTCGATGGTGGGGCGGTGGTGGTGGCTGGAAGTGGGTGGTGGTGGGTGCAGAGAAGAGAGGAAGGAGAAGAGGGTTAGAGGGCGCGAATGGGTAGGGTTCGCATGGCTGGGGGGTTATCGAATTTGAATCCACGCGATCGCGTGGGGCACGCGGTCGCGTGGCTGGGGTGGAATGGGGGTTGACGCGATCGCGTGAGTGATGTGATCGCATGGAATGGGTAAAAGGATGAATGACGCAGTCGCGTGAGGCATACGACCGCGTCGCTGGAAATTGTGCTAAACGCGCAATTCCAGCGTCGTTTCAGCGCAACTCTCTGTCTCCTTTGGGGTGTTGTGCAATTCACACAACGCGATCGCGTCGCTCACGCTGTCGCGTGGGATTGGTGTTATGTAAGTGACGCGATCGCGTCATGGACACGGCCGCGTGGAGTGTTTTGTGTGAAACGCACAACAGCCGCACGATTCCAACCCAACTTTCTGGGCGTTGGATCCTTACGCCGATTTCCAGGTCACGCGGCCGCGAGAATGACGCGGACGCGTGGGGGTTGTTTTTCGCAATTGACGCGATCGCATGAGTGATGCGGTCGTGTCGCACGCCTACTTTTTTTTTATGCAGGTATGCAATTATGCAGTACGCAATGCGAATGAATAATATTCAGGTTCAATTGAAAAGGAGAACAAAAATAAATAACACGAAATAAAACTAAAAAAGAAACGACCATACCATGGTGGGTTGTCTCCCACCTAGCACTTTTAGTTAAAGTCCGTAAGTTGGACATTGGATGAGCTTCCTGTTATGGCGGCTTGCGCTTAAATTCGTCCAGAAATCTCCACCAATATTTGGAATGCCAACAGCCTCCGGGGTCCCAAACTAGGCATGTAAAGCTTCTGAGTATCTTCAAGCAAATTGACAGGCTCCCGAGGTGACGAATGTCAGAATAGATTCCAGGATCCCAAACTTTGCTTTTAAATCCGCCTTTGTCTTGATCTATATTTTTCCATCCGTGCGGTTTAGAAAGTAGATTCTCACCATGGTGACCAAACATTTTTCTAGATCCATTCAATTGATCATGATGCCAATCCGTGCACTTCGAGTTGAAGCGTGGAACCTTATTGAACCTTGTGTACCAGCTCTGAGTGCGAGCCATTTTCCTCTTACTCTTAAAGCCGCAGAGAGCTCTAAGCTGGCCATCTGTTTCAAGCAAACCATATTTAGGTGGGAAAATAAAGCTAAAGGTTAAGGATTGTACCCACTTGAAGCTTGTATTGGGTGGTAATGGCCTTGGGATAGGTGTTTCCAGTGGTTCTGTAAGTTCTACTCCCTTGTGCTTGTCGGTGAATTTCTTCACTTCCTTGCAGACTTCTTCAAATGCATCCATGTCCTGATCAAAGCCTTCTATGTCTTCCTCGTCACTTAAGTCATAAACGGGAGGTTGAGAGAAATCTACCTCTGATGCAAGTTCATTACTGGGAGAACTTGACTTGAGATTATCATCATCAAGGAAACTTGCTTCTTGGATTATTCCGTCTAGTTCTTCATAAAAGACTTGCTTTGGGAGTTGTGCGCTATCCTCCTTAGCATCAATTGTAACGTTTTTGACAGAATTCTCCATAACTCTGGATTCCCATGGAAGTTCAGCGTCTCCTAAGTCTTCAACCAACTCTTCTTCTTTTACAATGACAGCTTCCTCTACTTGTTCCAGTACGAAGTCATGCCCTGTTCTGTTCACTGGAGTTTCTAATATCTCCTTCATGCTACGCTCTTCTTTAGATTGTCCACATGGGGCTGTAGGAGGTCCTTAAATGTTCGAACGTCTAGAAGATAATTGACTTACAGCTTGCTTCAGTTGATGAAGGGTTGTTTAAAGTTGATCTACTGTTTCCTTGAGGTGAACCTCTGATTCTCGGGGTGATGGATTTGGACGTGGTACATGGGGAAGTGGTGGTGTTTGGGAGTAATTAGATTGGAATTGGGATAAATGAGGATCATATGGTGGTGAATGGTGAAAAGGAGCTTGTGAGTGTGGTGGTTCGAAGTTATGTTGAGAAGATGGCCTATAAGCACAGGGTGGGGCTTGTTGGTAACTACAAGGTTGTCCACCATGTCTATTGGCTTGGTATGCGTTGTAGAATGGTCTTTGTCCATGATATCTTGGAGGTTGTTGTTGCCTAAAGGGTTGATCAGATCCTCGTGGCTCCATCCATCTTTGATTGCTCTGACCTTGATGCATGTTCCTGTTATAACTTTCACTCCTTTCAATAATATTAGAACCAAACTCAAAGCGAGAGGGGTGAGGATTCATAGTAGCTAATGGAAATAAAAAGGGGAAAATAAGAATAAATAAACAAGTAAAAGAGAAATATTTACAATAACCAATAATAAGGCACACGATTGCAGTTCTCCGGCAACGGCGCCATTTTTTGACGTTGGGATTTTCGCTAGTAAAGAATTTTATAAAAATAGTCGCATTGTAGATATAGTTTCTAAACCAACAGAAATCCCTTCGTACAAATGTTTTGGTTGTCACAAGTAACAAACCCCTTTAAAATTGATAACCGAAGTATTTAAACCTCGGGTCGTCTTCTCAAGGAACTGCAGGGAAGTATGTTCTTATTATTGGTTATGAAGATTGTAAATCGGGGTTTTGAAGATGAGGAACAAGTAATTTAAATTGCAGTTAAAATAAGTAAAAGACTGTAAAATAAATAAATAACTGTAAAATAAACTTTTGGCAAGGTATGAGAAATTGGAAGTCCTATCCTAGTTATCCTTATCAATGATGATGAAGATTGAATCTTAATTCCACTTAGTTAACCTTTACTAGAGCAAGGGAAGGTCAAGTGGCTAATTAGTTTGATCTTCAAATCCTAGTTAATTCCTAGAAAAAGATTGGGATTATTGAAGTTCAATTCAATTAGCAAAGATAACAATTATCGATCACGTTGAGTTTGATAACTCCTGAGTTACTGATTTCTTAACCAAGACTAAAAGGGAAAAAATAAATCTACTGGAATAAAAATGTCTTCAGATTGGAAGCAACAGTAACATAAATAAAAGAGAGCAATAATAAACTGAAATACCTCAAATAACATTAATTCAAAGAATAATCTGTAACATAGAAGAATTCATAAATTAAATTGAGAAAATAAGGGATTAAAAAGGAATATTGAACCTGATAAAAAGAGATAATCCTGAAAGTAAAAGAAATCCTAATTCTAAATTCTAAAAGAGAGAGGAGAGAACCTCTCCCTCAAAACTACATCTAATTCATGAATACTAACTAATTGGAGAGTCTCCTCTGAATAGATGCATTCCCCCACTTCATAACCTCTGATCTGTGCCTTTTGGACTTGGATTTGGGCTAAAAAGGGCTTCAGACATCGCTGGGAGCATTTTCTGTAATTTCTGGTGCGTGGCCTTTGTCACACGTCCGCGTGGGTCAGGCGGTCGCGTCACTGCTATTTCGCGTTGGCATGCGGCCGCGTCGTCCATGCAATCGCGTCACTGCCAGTTTCTTCAAAAATTCCATTTTATGCTTTCCTTCCAATTTTGTATGTTTCCTTTCCATCCTTTAAGTCATTCCTGCCTTAGAAGATCTGAAATTACTCAACACACAAATCACGGCATCGAATGGTAATTAAGGAAAATTAAAATTATTATTTTTAAAGCATAGGAAACATGTTTTTCACATACATCACATAGTAAGGAAGGGAAAGTAAAACCATGCAATTTATATGAATAAGTGAGTGAAGGATTGAATAAATCACTTAAATTAGGCACAAAGTATATGATAAAATATGGGTTTATCAAGGACATCCCATCAGGTTTTTCTCACTGGGAATCACGTCATCCTTACTCTCTCCAGGTTCGGCCATGTTGGTCATGGTTATGGCCTTGCACTCTCTCTTGGAATTTTCTTCTGTATTGCTTGGGAGAGTGCTAGGAGGAGTTTCAGTAATCTTTTTACTCATCTGTCCCACATGTGCCTCCAGATTTCTGATAGAGGATCGTGCCTCATTCATGAAACTGATAGTGGTTTTAGATAGATCAGAGATTATGGTTGCTAAGCTAGAGAGGCTCTGCTCAGAATTCTCTGTCTGTTGCTGAGAAGATGATGGAAAAGGCTTGCTATTGCTAAACCTATTTCTTCTACCATTATTCTTGTTGAAGCCTTGTTGAGGCTTCTGTTGATCATTCCATGAGAGATTTAGATGATTTTTCCATGAAGGTTTATAGGTGTTTCCATAGGGTTCTCCCATGTAATTCACCTCTTCCATTGCAGAGTTCTCAGGATCATAAGCTTCTTCTTCAAAAGATGCTTCTGTATTACTGTTGGATGCAGCTTGCAATCCAGTCAGACTCTGAAAAATCATATTGACTTGCTGAGTCAATATTTTGTTCTGAGCCAATATGGCATTCAGAGCATCAATTTCAAGAACTCTTTTCTTCTGAGTTGTCCCATTGTTCACATGATTTCTTTCAGAAGTGTACATGAACTGGTTATTTGCAACCATTTCAATGAGTTCCTGAGCTTCTGCAGGCGTCTTCTTCAGATGAAGAGATCCTCCAGCAGAGCTGTCCAATGACATCTTGGATAACTCAAACAGACCATCATAGAAGATACCTATGATGCTTCATTCTGAAAGCATGTGAGAAGGACACCTTCTGATCAATTGCTTGTATCTTTCTCAAACTTCGTAGAGGGATTCTCCTTCCTTTTGTCTGAAGGTTTGGACTTCCACTCTAAGCTTGCTCATCTTTTGAGGTGGAAAGAATTTGGCCAGAAAAGTACTAACCAGCTTTTTCCAAGAGTTCAGGCTTTCCTTAGGTTGTGAGTCCAACCATATTCTAGCTCTGTCTCTTACAGCAAAGGGGAAAAGCAATAGCCTGTAGACCTCAGGATCAACTCCATTGGTCTTAACAGTGTCACAGATTTGTAAGAATTCAGCCAAAAATTGATGAGGATCTTCCAATGAAAGTCCGTGAAACTTGCAATTCTGTTGCATCAGAGAAACTAATTGAGGCTTAAGCTCAAAGTTGTTTGCTCCAATGGCAAGAATAGAGATGCTTCTCCCATAGAAGTCGGGAGTAGGTGCAGTAAAGCTACCAAGCACCTTTCTTGCATTGTTGGCATTGTTGTTATTTTTGGCTACCATGTCTTCTTCTTTTTCGAAAATTTCTGTTACGTCCTCTCCAGAGAGTTGTGTTTTAGCTTCTCTTAGCTTCCTCTTCAAGGTCCTTTCAGGTTCAGGATCAGCTTCAACAAGAATGCCTTTGTCCTTGTTCCTGCTCATATGAAAGAGAAGAGAACGAGAAAGTATGGAATCCTCTATGTCACAGTATAGAGATTCCTTGAGGTGTCAGAGGAAAATAGGAATAGAAGGATGTGGTAGATAGAGAAGAATTCGAAGATATAAAGAGGGAGAGAGTCCGAATTGCTAATAGAAGAGAAGTGTTATGGGGCGAAAAAAAAGAAAGAAAGAGAGGGATGGGGTTTTTCTCGCTTTTGGCATAGCGGGCCTCAGCGGAAGGCCCACACGACGGGCTATTAGCTCAGTGGTAGTTATTTCTCTTTTTTTGGGGGGTTGTATTAATTTTCATTAAAAAAATTTAGAAAAAATTTGATAGAATGGCTTCAACCTTGTCAACCGAGAATGAGAAAATAAAATCTGGATAAATACCTTGTAGGTGTAACCACCCCGCTATTAAGGATATGGCTGAAAGAAATAATAGAAAAAGAGCTCCAGTATAAAGATCCCCATTAGTACGTAAACCCTAGATGCTGTCGGAGTAAAGGATCGTCAACAAGGTCGTTCTAGTGCGTTGTAGATTCTTATCCAAGACTTGTATCATTTGATAATGCCATAGAAGGAGGTGAGAAGGGGGGAGGAATTTTCGAAAACAAATTTAAAAAATTTGAAATAATTAAAAGAAATTTGGAAAAAGTGGTTGATGGTTTTCGAAAATTAAAACTGAGAAAGTGGTTAAGTGATTTTGAAAAAGATTTTGAAATTAGCAATCAAAAAGATATGATTGAAAATTATTTTGAAAAATATGTGATTGAGAAGATATGATTGAAAAATAAATTAAAAATATTTGATTTTAAAATTAATGACTTGGCTAACAAGAAATTTAAAAGATATGATTCTAAAATTCAAATATTAAACCTTTCTTAACAAGGAAGTAACAAACTTGAAATTTTTGAATCAAATCATTAATTGTTAGCAAGGATTTTCGAAAATAGTGAGAGAAAAATGGAAAATATTTGATTTTGAAAAAGATATGATTGAAAAGATATGATTTGAAAAAGATTTGATTTGAAAAATTATGAAAATTTGAAAAAGATTTGAATTAAAAACTAACTTACCTCCTTTGTGTTGTCCTGGCGTTAAACGCCCAGAATGATATCCATTCTGACGTTTAACGCCTAAATTACTACCCTTTTGGGCATTTAACGCCCAGCCAGGTACCCTGGCTGGCGTTTAAACGCCAGAATTCCTTCTTCACTAGGCGTTTTGAACGCCCAGCTTTTTCTCTATGATTCCTCTGCTGTATGTTCTGAATCTTCAATTCTCTATATTATTGACTTTAAAATACATAATTTTGAAATTTTTTTTTTGAATTTTTAATAATGAAAGAGAACAACAACAAAATGAAACTAATCATGAAAAACTAAGATCAAATAAACAATGCATGCAAGACACCAAACTTAGAAATTTTCATATTAGACACACTAGCAAATTGAGAATGCACATGCAAAACAACTAGCAAATTGAGAATGCACATGCAAAACAACAAAAGACACTAAGCAAGAGAATTTAAAGATCAGACCCAAGAAAATCATCAAGAACAACTTGAGGACCAATAAAGAACATAATGCATATATTTTCGAAAAATGCAAGGAAATTAAAAACATGCAAGGCACCAAACTTAGAAATTGCCACTAGACTCAAACAAGAAACACAATCTTTTTGGTTTTTATGATTTTACTAAAATTTTTTTTCGAAAATTATTTGGAAAAAAAAAAGGAATTCAAAAATCTTAATGAGAATTCCAGGAATCATGCAATGTTAGTCTAAAACTCCGGTCCAGGAATTAGACATGGCTTACTAGCCAGCCAAGCTTTCAGTGAAAGCTTCGGTCCAAAACATTAGACATGGCCAATGGCCAGCCAAGCTTTAGCAGGTCATTACATTCAATAGCAGGATTGATAGAAATCAACAAGCTCTTGTGATGATAAGTTGAAACCTCGGTCCAAAAGATTAGACATGGCTTCACAGTCAGCCAGACTTCAACAGATCATCATGAAACTCTAGAATTCATTCTTAAAAATTTTCAAGAAAAGCATATTTTATTGAATTTTTCAAAATTAAAAATAAAAAGCTTAAATATAAAATAAAACTACCCAATCTACGCAACAAGATGAATCGCCAGTTGTCCAAACACGAAGAATTCCCGGCAACGGCGCCAAAAACTTGGTACACGGAATCGTGATCGCACACTTTTCACACAACTCCGTGCAGCTGAACAGCAAGTGCACTGGGTCGTCCAAGTAATACCTTACGTGAGTAAGGGTCGATCCCACAGAGATTGTCGGCTTGAAGCAAGCTATGGTCATCTTGTAAATCTCAGTCAGGCGGATTCAAATGGTTATGGAGATTTGATAATTGAAAGATAAATAAAACATAAAATAAGATAGGGATACTTATGCAATTCATTGGTTGGAATTTCAGATAAGCGTATGGAGATGCTTTGTTGCTCCTGAACTTCTGCTTTCCTATTGCCTTCATCCAATCATTCATACTCCTTTCCATGGCAAGCTGTATGTTGGGGGATCACCGTTGTCAATGGCTACCGTCTGTTCTCTCAGTGAAAATGGTCCAGCTACGGGTTACGTAGGGCTAATCATCTGTCGGTTCCCACTCATGTCGGAATAGAATACAATTATTCTTTTGCACACTGTCACTGTGCCCAACATTCGTGAGTTTGAAGCTCGTCACAGTCATTCCATCCCAGATCCTACTCAAAATACCACAGACAAGGTTTAGACGTTCTGGATCTCAAGAATGTTGCCAATTGATTCTAGCTTATACCACGAAGACTCTGATCTCACGGAATGGAATGCTCTGTTGTCAAGAGAGGCACCCATGCGTCGTGAACCAGGAGGCCAAGAGATACACACTCAAGCTCTTGCAGATAGAACGGAGGTGGTTGTCAGACACGCGTTCATAAAGGAGGATGATGATGAGTGTCACAGATCATCACATCCATCAGGTTGAAGTACGAGTGAATATCTTAGAATAAGAATAAGCGTGAATTGAATAGAAAAACAATAGTACTTTGCATTGATTCATGAGGAACAGCAGAGCTCCACACCTTAATCTATGAGGTGTAAAAACTCCACCATTGAAAATATATAAGAACAAGGTCCAGGCATGGCCGAATGGCCAGCCCCCATAACGTGATCAAGAGATCAAAAGATAGTCTCAAAAATGATCTAAAGATGAAAATACAATAGCAAAAGGTCCTATTTATAATGAACTAGTAGCCTAGGGTTTACAGAAATAAGTAAATGATGCAGAAATCTACTTTCGGGGCCCACTTGGTGTGTGCTTGGGCTGAGCATTGAAGCTTTCACGTGCATAGGCTTTTCTTGGAGTTAAACGCCAGCTCTGGTGCTAGTTTGGGCGTTTAACTCCAATTCTGGTGGCAGTTTGGGCGTTTTACGCCAGAATTTTTATGCGGACTTTGAACGCTAGTTTGAGCCATCAAATCTCGGGCAAAGTATAAACTATTATATATTTCTGGAAAGCCCAGAATGTCTACTTTTCAACGAAATTGAGAGTGCACAAATTGGACTTCTGTAGCTCCAGAAAATTCACTTCGAGTGCAGGGAGGTCAGAATCCAACAGCATCTGCAGTCCTTTTTCAGCCTCTGAATCAGATTTTTGCTCAGGTCCCTCAATTTCAGCCAAAAAATACCTGAAATCACAGAAAAATACACAAACTCATAGTAAATTCCAGAAATATAATTTTTGAATAAAAACTAATAAAAACATAATAAAAGCTAACTAAAACATATTAAAAACTATATAAAAACAGTGCCAAAAAGGGTATAAAATATCCGCTCATCACGTCCCGACCTCCAGTACAAAGGATGTCTTGGAGGATGTACATAGTGTTATATGTGGAAACCACCTAAGAGCTTGGTCACTAGCAAAAAAAATGATCCGAGCTAGATTTTATTGGCCGACCTTGCAAAAGAAAGTAGCCGAGTTCGTCAAAACATGCTCACCTTACCAGAAACATGCTAATTTCCACATGGCACCTCCTGAGGAGCTCATCAACGTCACCTTGCCATGGCCATTTGCAAAATGAGGGCTCGATCTACTCAGACCATTCCCTCAAGCACCAAGCCAAGTCAAATACCTCATAGTAGGGATTGATTACTTTACTAAATGGATCGAGGCAGAGGCCCTGGCAACCATCACTACTCAAAGAAGTCAGAAATTTTTATATAAGAACATTGTCACAAGGTTTGGCGTTCCCCACTCCATCACTATGAATAATGAAACCCAATTTACTGACTCAACCTTCAGAAACTTGGTGTCTGACTTGAAAATAAAACACCAGTTCACATCCGTGGAGCACCCCCATGCCAATGGACAAGCTGAAGATGCCAACAATGTCATATTGGCTGAGTTAAAGCACCGATCACAAGACACAAAGGGAGCTTAGACAGACGAGCTTCCTCAAGTCTTGTGGACTTATCGGACCACTTCACAGTCCACGACAGGAGAATCACCCTTCCGACTTGCATATGGAATGAAAGCAGTGATCCCTATAGAAATAGCTAAAGAAGCACCTAGAGTTCTATTTTACAATAAAATAGCTAACTTCCAGACTCAAAGAGAAGAGCTTGACCTCCTATATGAAGTTCGAGAAAGAGCTCGGATTAAGGAAGAAGCCCTGAAGCAAAGGATGGCTCTAAGGTACAATAAAAAGGTGGTCAAGAGAAAATTCACAATCAATGACCTCGTCCTGATTCGGAACAACATTGGAGCGCAGAAATTGGGTGAAGGAAAACTAGCTGCGAACTGAAAAAGGGCCCTACAAGATAGTAGAGATCCTAGGTAAAGGTTCCTATAAGGTGTCCAACCTCCAAGGGCGGGAACTCCCAAAGTCTTGGCACGCATGTAACCTAAAAAGGCACTATAGCTAGAAGCCCTGTACCTAGGTGCACTTTTTTTCCCAAAAAGAAAGAATTTTTTAATGAGGCACCAATACGAGGGCTAGGGGCACCCAAGCCTTTAGCAAAAAGCTCTGTAAAGGAATTTCTTAGATACTAATAAAAGATTCCTAGATTATTTTAAAAAATTTCCTTTTCCAAACGCATTAACTTAAGCTTGACAAACCGCAAAAATCATTGTCCGACCTAAAGAGGTCGGCAAGATGAAGCGACGAGGTACAAGTTAATGTCAGAAGTTATATAAACAACTCGTACAAAGTGACCTCAGACAGGTTGGATAAAAAATAGAGTTGTAAAAATAACTTAAGATAACGCCGATATCTAAAACTCAGGCATATGTAAGGAAAATAATAAATCAAAGGTCAAAACATGTCCTACCCAACAAAAGAAACTTTGATAAAGTTTTCGATAAAGTTTTTGAACATTACTTGATAAAAGTTGCAGATAAACAACTACAGAGAAAAAAGTATTCAAAATACTATCAACTAAACACAAAAGCTAAAGTTTCATAAGCCCACAGGTCGGGCTATCAATCAAACATCAACAGCAAGAAGGCTCAAGGCTTCTCATCTATAAGAGGATTGAGAGTCTCGCCCGTTTAGCATCTTTTCCCTCGGCCGAAGTCCACATCAACATCTCCTTCTAAATCTAATAATAGAGGTTCATTAAGGCCAGAGAAGAAATTACCCAAGTTGGATAAAAAATCTCGAATGGTGGAATCCTCTTGATCAATTCCTACCAACTCTTCATCTATCTCCTTTTGCACTTTATGTAGTGACTTGACGTCTTCTTCTTGATTTTGCAATTCTTTTTTCAATCCACACTTTTCACTTAGTCCCACACATTCATCCACCAGGATTTTTTGCTTGTGGCATGAACGCAATGAAGCTAGATGATCCAAAGCTTTTGCTAAGGTAGACATGACTTGCTCTTGCTTCTTCTGGAACTCTTGTTGTTCTTGAATAAGCATGAAAAGTACTTCTTGTGTGGCTTGATCCATATATGAAGACAAATATTGAGGTGATAAAGGTTGACAATCAAACTCATGAGAGTAAGGATTTTGGCTTTGCATGAAGTGAGACAGTGGTGTGTAAGATTGGTGACTAGAAAGGCAAGTGTTTGGGTTCCATTTGGGTGCATTGTGGTGATGGTGTGAAAAGGTCATCAAGAAAATATAAACAAAAACCTACTAGGAAAAGCAAACAAACAACCAAAGAGTGCTATTTACACTACTAACATATTTACAACAACCAAAATTATAACACTCATGACGCTAGCTCCCCGGATACGGCGCCAAAATTTGACGATGACCAAAAGCATAGGTTTGGATTTTCGCACTAAAAATAGGGTTGACGTTGCAAGTATAGTCCAAACCCAACCATTGATCATCAATCAAATTATAATCCTAAAGATGTCACAATCAACACAAAATAACCGGGAGTTTTAAATCCCGGGTCGTCTTCCCTAGGAACTAATGCCAAAGAGTGCACACAATTTTGGTTGTGAGAAACAAGGGGTTTCGAAATCAAGAAATGAAATATTGAAAGAACTAAGCAATGAAAGAACTAAGAGATGAACAAAATTATAAGTAATGCAAGCAACAAGGAAATGAGATCAAAGCTAGTGAGAATGCTATAAATGCAATGAAAGAGCCTTGACTTGGGAATGAGGTTCTAAGGAATTCTATCATTTCCATAACCACAACTATGGTAATTACCATGAGTCAATCTCGCCTAGTTAACCCCAAACATCGAGGGATAAGTCAAGCAAGTATAATTGACCTTAATCCATAAGTCCTAACCAACTTACCAAACTAGTTGATAAAAGGCTAGCGTCAATGGAAACAAGAGTCAACTAACTACCCAAGAATTACCACTAAATGTCAGACATTATGACTCTAGTATCCTAGGAACTCAAACCTCAAGCCAAGGTGGAAAAATCTACTCAAAACTTAAAGTTGGCATTTTCACAAACACCTTGTGTGCATAAAAGTTAAACATGGAAACTTGCAAAGTAAAATGGAAAGCTATAACCAACTATCAACAAAACCAAATATAAACAAGCAATCAAACATAAAGGAAGCATGAAACATAAAATTCATTGATCAAAACTCCAAGAAACACAAAATTGCAAATATGAACAAGTAACTTAAACCAAAAGAGAATGGAAGTAAAAGTGCTATAATTAAAGATGAAATTGAGAGTACTTACAATTAAAGAAGCAAAATCCAAAATCAAAGCTTGCTATAAAATGCTACAGTGGAAATGAAAATGAAAATAAAACCCTAAGAGAGCAAAACTACACTACTCCTGCTCCTAAAAACTATTCTAAAATTATCTAAGTGAGCCCCCTTGATATGTATTGATTTTCCTTCATATAGCACTCCAAAACAGCATTCCAACCTTCCAGAATGGGCCAAGAGGCCTCCAAATTCGCGCAGCACATGTTTCATTAATGCAATCAGGTGCAGGGACCTGTGCAGACGTACAGACGTATGCGTCTACACACTTTACTGAATGTCGGCCTATGCGTACGCACAGGTGCTCGTGCGCACGCACACTTCGCTGTGTGTGCTTTTCCTTGTTTTCTTCATGTTTTCTCCCTTGTACATGCTTTCTTCCATTTTTGGCCATCCATTCTTGTCTCTAAGGCCAGAAATCACTCACAAACCATATCACGGCATCGAATGACATAAAAGTAGGATTAAAAATCACTAATCTTAGCATTAAAACACATGTTTTCACATTTAGGATCAAATTAGGGATCAAACACAAAAGTATGCTATTGTGGTGATTACGTGTGAGTTCATGTGCTAGAATCCATTCAAATCAAGCCAAAATACATCGGAAAATATGGACTCATCAATTCCCCCACACTTAAACAATAGCATGTCCTTATGTTAAACCAACAAGGAGAATAATCAAAGGGGTAATTGATGAAGCGAATTCTTGACAGTTTAGAATTTATCTAATGGAGTCTCGTTGTAAAGTATAGTTTCCAAATCAATCAATAATCCTTTCATACAAAAATATTGGTTGTCACGATTAATAATCCCCAATAAGAATTAACCGAAGTATTAAGACTCCGGGTCGTCTCACAAGGAATTACAATGAAGTGCTCAATTATTGGCTATGAAGGGGACAAAGGTGGTTTGATTTTTGATAATTGACAAGAAAAGTAAATAGCAAGAAAGTAAATAATAAGAACTAATAAAATAAAGGTAAAGTACTCTTGGCTAGACATAGGTAATTTGAGATCACCGTCCTTGTCTACATACCAAATATTGATAATTATGAGAGGCCAACCTATTAAATCTACTTCCAAAAGCCTTAAGTACGTAATATCTACTCCTAGGCTTGAAGTACGTCAAATAGACTTGATCACATCAACCCATAAGTCCCAACCTACCTACTAATTAGATTAGTAGTGGGTTGGTGTCAATGGATATCAATTTGATCACCAAGGGTTCTCAAATCACCAAATCATTAAGACCCAATGACTCAAGGTCACTCAATTCCCATATCCTAGGCCAAGAGTGAAGAAAACTACTCAAAAACTAGTGAAAGCATTTTAACAAACACCTAGAGTGCAAGAAAAGTAAACATCACAAAATGCTAAAATTAATGAAACCCATGACTACCACAAGAAAGAAATCAATAATAACAACTAAGATAAGCAATAAAAGAGCATGGAAACATAAAATTGCATTAGAGAAAATTAAGATCCATCAATGGTTCATCAACATAAAAGAGGACAAAATAAAGGAAATGACAAGTAAAACTAGAAGAACAGAGGTGTAACAACAAGAAATTAAAAGGAAGAACTAAATCAAAACAAGAATTATAACTTGGATCCAAGAAGAATTAACTAAAACTACCCTAAAATCTAGAGAGAGAAGAGAGCCTCTCTCTCTAGAATTCTAACCTAAAACATCATGAAAACTAAACTATGACTACTTGGTTCATTTCTCCCTCAATCCTTGGGTTCAATAGCATCAGAAATGAGTTGGATTAGGCCCAAAATGAGCTAGAAATTGCCCCCAACGAAGTGCAAAAAAGTGGACCCACGTAGCTCTATCGGCGCGCACGCGTACATGGCGCGTGTGCGCCCCTGAACGCGAAGCAACATATGGCGAATTCTATATCATTTCAAAGCCCCAGATGTTAGCTTTCCAATGCAACTAAAACCGCCTCATTTGGACCTCTGTAGCTCAAGTTATGGTCGCTTGAGTTTCAGAAGGTCGAGCTTGACAGCTTTACGGTTCCTTCATTTCTTCATGAGTTCTCCCACTTTGCATGCTTTTCTCCTCACTTCTTCCATCCAATACTTTCCTTATGAACCTAAAATCACTCAACAAACATATCAAGGCATTCGAATGGAATTAAAGTGAATTAAAATCACCAATTTTAGGGCCTAAAAAGCATGTTTTCACATTTAAGCACAAATCAATGGAGAATTGCAAAACCATGCTATTTCATTGAATAAATGTGAGAAAAGTTGATAAAATCCCCCAAAATAAGTACAAGATAAACCACAAAATTGGGGTTTATCAGTAATCAACTTATTAAATGCTACTATCTATATGCATGCAAGTGTATATATACTATATATATCTATTTATCTATAATGTCCTATTGATTTGGTGAAAACAAACAATCAAATTCCAAGCAAGCATATATGTATAGAGCTAAGCAAAGAATTAGTTTAATACAACAAAATCTAAAGAATTGATTTAACTCATCAAAATTAGGCACTTGCAAGAATGCATGATAGGAGAAGTGCAAATATAGAATTGAGTAATTGAACCCTCACTAGGTGTGTATACACTCTAAGCACTCGGTGTTTAGGGTCAATTCACTCAAGTCTCCTTCCAATCATGCTTTCAAGGATTTGTTTTTGATCTAACAATCAATAAACAAGTGATGCATGAACGCAATTATTATGAGGGCTTCATATGGTTGTAATGGGGTTAGGGTAAGGTGGGATAGATATGGCCAAGTGGATTAAATGCAATTGAATCCTTGATTAGTTTAAGTCTCCACATCAACCCGTATCAACCAAATCAAAATAAAATGTAATCCTAACCTTCCATCATTTTCTATTCACTAGCACCCATGTATGCTTTTCTCACAAAAACATCACATATGCAATTCCTTTATTCATTTGTTTACTCTCTAGGGTGCCTTTGCGCCCTTTTTATGATGAGGAGTTTTTTTTTTTCAATTTAGAATTGCATATGGTTAAGTATTTCATACATGAATGTTCCTATTTTCCACAATTTTCAATGAATATCCGAATTAAACATTTTCTTTTACTACCAAAGTTTTCCAAAAGATTCTCCCACACTTAAATGAAACACACTTCTTCAACCTAAGCTAATCAAGGATATAATCCAAGGTAAATCATGGTTTTTCACTTAAGATTGTGATGTGCTAAAATCAAGAACAATGGGATAAATAAAGCTCAAAGGGGTTAACAATGGTGAATGCAAAGGGTAGGCTATAGGGGAAAAGTAAGCTTTTAAACAAAGATGGCCTCAATCATGCTCAATGCAATTCAAAACATCAATCATTGGAAATAAAGAATAAAAAAAAAACCAAGATTACAATCATAGAAGAGATATGGCACATAATGAACAAAATTAGTGGTTAAAATATGAAGAGATATGACACTAACCTTGTCCTAAATTTTGAGAAATGCCACTTCATGGTGAGACAAGGCATAGTGTTAGGACACGTAGTCTCTGATAAGGGCATTTCTGTGGACCCGACCAATGTCGATGTTATTACTAGTTTACCTTCCCTCATCTGTGAGGGAGGTCCATTCCTTTTTTAGGCATGCAGGATTCTATAGGCGCTTTATCAAGAATTTTAGCAAAATTGCATTGCCATTGTCGCGCCTTCTCGAAAAGGACGTGGACTTTAAGTTCAATAGTGCTTGTGCGGATGCATTTGAGGAGTTAAGAAAATCTCTTACCATGGCACCAATTGTGAGGGGCCCTAATTGGACGCAACCATTCGAGATAATGTGCGACACGTTAAATCATGTCGTAGGTGCCGCGCTTGCACAGCGCGATGGTAAGCTCCCCTATATCATTGCTTATTCCTTAAAAACATTGGATGCGGCACAATCCAACTATACCACTACGGAGAAAGAGCTCCTAGCTATTGTTCATGCACTAGATAAAATCAGATTTTATTTTCTAGGGTTCAAAATAGTGGTATATACAGATCATGCAGCTTTGAAGTATTTGTTGACAAAGAATGAGTCGAAACCTAGGCTCATACATTGGATCTTGCTCTTGCAAGAGTTCGACATTGAGATTAGGGATCGAAGTGGGTCTAAAAATTTGGTTGCAGGTCATTTAAGCCGCCTTGAAAATCTTAAATATGACCCATTTCTGATCGATGACTCATTCCCTTTGGATAGTTTGCATGCTGTTTCGGATAGTTTTCCTTGGTTTGCACCTATGGAGAACTACTTGGTTGCTAAGATCTTCCCTCCTAACTTTTCTAAACATTAAAGGGACAAGTTGAGGAGTGATTCCAAATATTACATTTGGGATGACCCTTACTTGTGGAAGAGGAGAGTAGACCAAGTAATTCGAAGTTGTGTCCCAGAATCTGAAATCCAACCCATTCTTGAAGCTTGTCATTCATCCGAGTGTGGCGGCCACTTTGGCCCACAACGGACGGCTTAAAAGGTTTTGGATTGTGGATTCTGGTGGCCAACCTTATTCAAGGATGCTAACCAATTCTGTGTGTCGTGTCATCAATGTCAGAAGTTGGGAAATGCATCCCAAAAGGATGAAATGCCTCAACAACCAATGTTGTTCTGTGAAATATTTGATGTATGGGCATAGACTTTAGAGGGCCATTTCTCAACTCAAGTGGGTATCTATATATTCTGTTGGCGGTTGACTACGTATCAAAGTGGTTGAAAGCGATACCTACCCGCCTTGATGACGCTAATGCCTAATTTCTTTCATTAGAAATAATATTGTGTGCCGCTATAGGTTGCCACGAGCAATCGTGAGCGACCAAGGTTCCCACTTTTGTAATAGGAAGGTAGAAGCACTGCTCAAGCGCTATGGGATACTACATAAGGTTTCAACTGCCTATCACCCCCAAACAAATGGGCAAGCGGAGGTGTCCAACCGGGAGATTAAGCAAATTTTGGAGAAAGTGGTGAATCCACAAAGGAAAGACTGGAGCTCTCGGTTGGGAGATGCACTATGGGCATATAGGACGGCCTATAAGACCCCGTTAGGGATGAGTCCCTTTCGGATTGTCTATGGCAAGGCATGCCACCTTCCGGTGGAGATTGAGCATAAGACCTATTGGGCGGTCAAGTAGTGTAACATGGACATCACCAAGGCGGGTATAGCCAGAAAATTGCAACTAGAGGAACTTGAGTGTCTTAGGATGGAGGCATATGAGAATGCTCGAATCTACAAGGAAAAGACTAAGGCATTTCATGATCACCATATCCGAAAGAAGGATTTTCAAGAAGGTGACGAAGTTCTCCTCTACAACTCGAGGCTCAGATTCATGCCTGGAAAGCTCCGTTCAAAATGGGAAGGACCCTTTAAGGTGAAGGAGGTAAAGCCCTATGGAGTGGTGGAATTATTTGACCTTCAAAGTGATACAACTTTCAAGGTGAATGGACATAGAGTGAAGAAGTATCATGGCTACAAATCACCAAGGGAAGTAGAGGTGCTCCTGCTTGAGGATGCACCAAAAGGAGAGGAAGCTTAAGCGCATGACCGTCCAACTTAAGGATGTTAAAGAAAAGTTCTTGGTGGGAGACACCCCACCATGGTAAGATCTTCCTTGTGTATACTTTCTTGCTTCTAGCTTTAGATTCTTGTGAATTTTGTGATTTCTTGGTGTTGTTGAGTTTGCTTAGGTATGCTAGCTTTTGTTGATTTTGTTGAATTGTTATGATATTCATGTAGATTTCATTAATCTTGGTATGGATAAATTGATAAGGTTAGAGAAAATGCTTTATTTTGAGTAGTGAATGAATTTTTGAGTGTTTTCTGGACTATCTAACTTGAACACCTGCCAAGAATGTGTTAAAAATGCTTTTCTCTATGTGGAAAAAAAAAGGGGTCCACGCTTAAGCGTGCAGGATGCGTACGCATCGCTTGCGTTTTTGCAACTTTGGTACATTTTCCCGAGAGTTGCGCGAGCATTGTGCAAGCACTGCGCGAAACGTGCAAATGCCTACCCACGCGTATGCGTGAGGCACGCCCACGCATCGCCTGTCCCGCATGCTTATCCACGCGTGCGCGCTTATGACGCGTATGCGTCGGTCGCTCTGCGTGCCACTCTTGGTACATTTTCCTGAGAGTTGCGCGAACATCGAGCGAACACTGTGCGCAATGCGCAACTCCTACCCACACGTACGCGTGTAGCACGTACACGAGTCATCTTGCTTTCTTGCCCACCCACGCGTGCGCGCACATGACAAGTACGCGTCGGTCGCCTTACATGCCTCCCCTAGTACATGACACCTGAGAGTTGCGCGAGCATTGCGCAAGCACTGCGCGAAGCGTGCAGTTGTCTCCACGTGTGCGCGTGCTATGACGCGTACGCGTCCCTTACCTGTCTACCAACCCACGCGTACGTGTGGTTGGCGCTCACGCGCCCCTCTTCTTTTCTGTCCCTTCACGCGTACGCGTGGCATGTGCGCACGCGTCACTTTCCGGACGCAGGTAATGAACAAGCGCGCCCTATTTCATATTTTGTTTTAAATTCCCCTCTTCCACTCTCTTCTTCCTCTCTTCCTCCTTTCTTCTTCCTTTCCTCTTCACCATTTCTCTCACCCACTACCACCGTTGACTTCACCCACCGGCGACCACCACTTTTGGCGGTCCCACTTTCTCTCTCATCTTCTTTCTTTCCCTTTTTCTCACTTGCACCTTACCTTATCTTTCTCCTCTCAAGGTCATACTCTTCCTCCTTCTCTTTGTCTTTGCTTTATTTCTTTTCTCCTTAGTTGCATTTATTTACTCTCTCTTATTTCTTTTAGTTGCACTTTGTTAAATTTACTCTTATTTATTTGCTTTCTTTCTTCTTTTTCTTTGCCATTTTCCATGGGTGTTGAAATTTGAGTTAGCTCTTGCTTTGATGGGTTAGTTTGTTACTGGTGCACGAAATTGTGATTCAAAAACTTGGTATGGCGAATTAGTGATCTTAACACTTCTTCACAACTCTGATGCAACTAACCAGCAAGTGCACTGGGTCGTCCAAGTAATACCTTATGTGAGTAAGGGTTGATCCCATGGAGATTGTCAGCTTGAAGCAAGCTATGGTCATCTTGTAAATCTCAGCCAGGCGGATTAAATTGGTTATGAGGTTTTGATAATTAAAATATAAATAAAACATAAAATAACATAGAAATACTTATGTAATTCATTGGTAGAAATTTCAGATAAGCGTATGGAGATGTTTTGTTGCTTCTGAACTTCTACTTTCCTACTGCCTTCTTCCAACCATGCGTACCTCCTTCCATGGCAAGCTGTATGATCCTTTCAGATGAAAACAAATCCACCTGCGCTGTCACCGCAGGGCTAATCATCTGTCGGTTCCCGCTAGCGTCAGAATAGGACCATTGTCCTTTTGTGCACTGTCACTTGCGCCCCACATTCGCAGGTTTGAAGCTCGTCACTGTCATCCCTTCCCAGATCCTACTCGGAATACCACAGACAAGGTTTAGACTTTCTGGATCCCAAGAATGCTACCAATGGTTCTAGCCTATACCACGAAGACTCTGATCTCACGGAATGGAAGGCTCTATTGTCAGGAGAGGCAACCATGCATCGTGAACCAGGAGGCTAAGAGATACACACTCAAGCTATTGCAGATAGAACGGAAGTGGTTGTCAGGCACGCGTTCATAAGTGAGAATAATGATGAGTGTCACGGATCATCACATTCATCAGGTTGAGGTGCGAGTGAATATCTTAGAATAAGAATAAGCTTGAATTGAATAGAAGAACAATAGTACTTGCATTAATTCATGAAGAACAGCAGAGCTCCACACCTTAATCTATGGGGTGTAGAAACTCTACCATTGAAAATACATAAGTGAAAATAGGGTAGACATGGCCAAGTGGCCAGCCTCCCATGGAGGTCTCAGAACATAAAAGTTACATCATATGATCAAAAGATGTGAAATAAACCTCTAAAAGTAGTTTTTATACTAAACTAGTAACTAGGGTTTATAGAAAATGAGTAACTAAGTGCAGATAGTGCAGAAATCAACTTCTAGGGCCCACTTGGTATGTGCTTGGGCTGAGCATTAAAGCTTTTTTGTGCTTGGGCTGTTTCTGGAGTTAAACGCCAGCTTTGGTGCCAGTTTAGGTGTTTAACTCCAATTCTGGTGCCAGTTTGGGCGTTTTACGCCAGAATTTCTTGGGCTGACTTTGAACGCCAGTTTGGGCCATCAAATCTCGGACAAAGTATGGACTATTATATATTGCTGGAAAGCCCAGAATGTCTACTTTCCAACGCAATTGAGAGAGCATCAATTGAGCTTTCTAGCTCCAGAAAATCTACTTCGAGTGCAGGGAGGTCAGAATCCAACAGCACCTGCAGTCCTTTTTCAGCCTCTGAATCAGATTTTTGCTCAGGTCCCTCAATTTCAGCCAAAAAATACCTGAAATCACAGAAAAATACACAAACTCATAATAAAGTACATAAATGTGATTTTTAATAAAAAAATAATAAAAACTAACTAAAATATTCTAAAAACTATGTAAAAATAATGCCAAAAATGGTATAAATTATCCGCTCATCACAACACCAAACTTAAATTGTTGCTTGTCCCCAAGCAACTAAAAACAAAATAGGATAAAAAGAAGAGAATATACAATTAATTTCAAAAATATCAATGAAGATTAGTCTCAATTAGACGAGTGGGACTTGTAGCTTTTTGCTTCTGAACAGTTTTGGCATCTCACTTTATCCATTGAAGTTCAGAATGATTGGCATCTATAGGAACTCAGAATTCAGATAGTGTTATTGATTCACTTAGTTCAGTATGTTGATTCTTGAACACAGCTACTTTATGAGTCTTGGCCGTGACCCTAAGCATTTTGTTTTCCAGTATTACCACCGGATACATAAATGCCACAGACACATAACTAGGTGAACCTTTTCAGATTGTGACTCAGCTTTGCTAGAGTCCCCAGTTAGAGGTGTCCAGAGCTCTTAAGCACACTCTTTTTACTTTGGACCACGACTTTAACCGCTCAGTCTCAAGCTTTTCACTTGACACCTTCACGCCATAAGCACATGGTTAGGGACAGCTTGGTTTAGCCGCTTAGGCCATGATTTTATTCCTTTGGGCCCTCCTATCCATTAAAGCTCAAAGCCTTGGATCCTTTTTACCCTTGCCTTTTAGTTTAAAGGGTTATTGGCTTTTTGCTCTTGCCTTTTGGTTTAAAGAGCTATTGGCTTTTTCTGCTTGCTTTTTCTTTTTCTTTCTTTTTTCTTTATTTTTTTCGCCATTTTTTTCTTTTTTTTTTCCGCAAGCTTTATTCTTCACTGCTTTTTCTTGCTTCAAGAATCAATTTTATGATTTTTCAAATCATCAATAACATTTCTCCTTTTTCATTATTCTTTCAAGAGCTAACAATTTTAACATTCATAAACAACAATATAAAAATATGCAATGTTCAAGCATTCATTCAGAAAACAAAAAGTATTGCCACCACATCAAAATAATTAAGCTAATTTCAAGATAAAATTTGAAACCATGCACTTCTTGTTCTTTTGCAATTAAAAACATTTTTCATTTAAGAAAGGTGAAGGATTCATAGGACATTCATAGCTTTAAGGCATAGACACTAAACACTAATAATCATGTAATAAAGACACAAACAGAGATAAAACATAAAGCATATGGAACGAAAAATAGAAAATAAAGAACAAGGAAATTAAAGAATGGGTCCACCTTAGTGATGGTGGCTAGTTCTTCCTCTTGAAGATCTTATGGAGTGCTTGAGCTCCTCAATGTCTCTTTCTTGCCTTTGTTGTTCCTCTCTCATGGCCTTTTGGTCTTCTCTTATTTCATGGAGGATAATGGAGTACTCTTGGTGCTCCATTTTTAGTTGTTCCATGTTGAAACTCAGTTCTCCTAAAGAGGTGTTGATTTGCCCCCAATAGTTTTGTGGAAGAAAATGCATCCCTTGAGGTATCTCAGGGATTTCATGATGAAGAATTTCCTCATGCTCTTGCTGAGGTCTGATAAACCACTATTTTATGGTTTATATTGTGTTTAATTGTGTGGTTTTATCATGATCCTTACCCACTTATTCATTAAATTAGCATGCAATTATAATTCCTTCCTGAATTTATTACATGTTTGAAAACTGCTTCCTAGAGACTTTAATTATGTATTTTTAATTCTCCTTTATTCCATTCGATGCAGTGATCTATGTGTTGAGTGTTTCAGACTTTACAAGGCATGAATGAGTTGGAGATTGGAAAGGAAGCTGGCAGAAATGGAAGGAACACAAGAATTTGAGGAGATAACCAGCGAGAAGTGACGCGGTCGCATGGCTCACGCGACCGCGCGAAGGAGAGCAAATCGCAGAGACGCGGCCGCATGGCTCACACGGCCGCGCGGATTGGAAAAGCTTAAGTGACGCGGTAGCATGGACGACGCTGGGGGCAATTTTGTACCTTATTTTGACCCAATTTTTGGCCCGGAACAGCAGACTAGAGCCAGAGAACATGTAGAAACAAAGGACAACATTCATTCTACACAGTTTTCAGTTTTAGATCTAGTTTTACTCCTCCTCTAGGTTTTTCTCTTTAGTTTTTAGGATTTAATTTTTAATTGGTCTTAGCATTGGAACATTGAGAAGAGTTATTACCTCATCAAGACTTCGTCATTCTAGTTCGTTCTCTTAACTTGGTTTTATTCTTCCATGTTATTTGCTTTGTTCAATTTTGTCATCTGAATGCGTTTATGATTATTTAATACAAGGGTTATTTCTTTTATTTCAATTCATTTTAATTTCCAATAATCATGTCTTCTTTTAATTCCCTTTCATGTGTTATGAATTTATTATTTACAATGAGCGAGTAGTTCCCTCACTTGATGGGGAGTTGATTGAAAGGAACTCTTGAGTTGGAAAGATTGAAAGAAAAATTTGTAATTGGGTTAACTGTTGGATTGCTATCTAGTCACTAACACCAATCCCTTTGAACTAAGTGGGTTGCAACTCGTGAACAGATCTAGCATTCCAACTCGTTTGACTTTCCTTTACTTAGTAACGGATAACTAAACAGAACAACCATTAATTATCAATTAATCTTGAAATCATTCCATCAATAATAGAGATTCCAACTAATCAACTCCCAGTCAAGGCTTTTACTCATATTATTCAATTTTCTCAACTTAATTTTCCATCTACTTAACTCAACTTCTTTGGAAACATCTAATTAATAAAATAGCACACTTTTCTGCAACTCGTTGGGAGACGACCTGGGACTCAAACTCCCAGTAATTTTTAATTTAAATTCTCCGTGACATATTTCTAAATTGATAGGCAGATTTTCGGTGAGTTAAGAACTATACTTACAACGTAACTATTTTAATAATTTTTAATTCACCAACTTCTGTGCTCCGTCAATTTTTGGTGCCGTTGCCGGGGAGTTGCAATAGAGTGCTAAAGTTATTAATTAGAATTTATTTATTTGCATTTTATTTTATTGTTTTTACTATGAGCTGCATGTTTCTTTCGTCAAATGACGCGTTCACTACCTGACCCCAACTTGCCAATATTCGAACCTGAAATTAAAAGGACTATTTCACGAATAAGGCGAGCTAAGCGTCGGTTAGTCCTCTCTGAGGACGAATCTGAAACGTCAGTTGAGGAAGAAACAAGCCTCCGTTCTACTAATTCGGTTGTTTTACGTGCAGGAGACATGGCAGCTAGGAGAGTTACCATCCAGGAGGAAGGAGCTCCTGATTTTACGATGCAACCGTTTCAAGCGCATCATCCAGCGGTAGCTACAGATTTTGAAATAAAGACCGCACTGCTAAATTTGATGCCCAAGTTTCATGGCTTATGATGAGCGGATAATTTATATGCTTTTTGACATTGTTTTTAGTATGTTTTTAGTAGGATCTAGTTACTTCTAGGGATGTTTTCATTAGTTTTTATGTTAAATTCACATTTCTGGACTTTACTATGAGTTTGTGTGTTTTTCTGTGATTTCAGGTATTTTCTGGCTGAAATTGAGGGACTTGAGCAGAAATCAGATTCAGAGGTTGAAAAAGGACTGCTGATGCTGTTGGATTCTGACCTCCCTGCACTCAAAGTGGATTTTCTGGAGCTACAGAACTTGAAATGGCGCGCTTCCAATTGCGTTGGAAAGTAGACATCCAGGGCTTTCCAGAAATATATAATAGTCCATACTTTGGCCAAGAATAGACGACGTAAACTGGCGTTCAATGCCAGCCTTCTGCCCAAATCTGGCGTCCAGCGCCAGAAAAGGATCCAAAACCAGAGTTGAACGCCCAAACTGGCACAAAACTGGCGTTCAACTCCACAAATGGCCTCTGCACGTGCTACACTTAAGCTCAGCCCAAACACACACCAAGTGGGCCCAGGAAGTGGATTTATGCATCAATTACTCACTCATGTAAACCCTAGTGACTAGTTTATTATAAATAGGACCTTTTACTAGTCTTTATTGACCATCTTTGATCAGTTGTATGCTATCTTAGATCACAATAGGGGGCTGGCCATCTCGGCCATGCCTGGACCTTCACTTATGTATTTTCATACGGTAGAGTTTCTACACTTCATAGATTAAGGTGTGGAGCTCTGCTGTTCCTCAAAGATTAATGCAAAGTACTTCTGTTTTCTATTCAATTCTTCTTATTTCTCTTCTAAGATATCCATTCGCACCCAAGAACGTGATGAAGGTGATGATTATGTGTGACGCTCATCACCATCTCCCCTATGAACACGTGCCTGACAAACACTTCCGTTCTACATGAAATAAGCTAGAATGAATATCTCTTAGATCTCCTAACAGGAATCTTCGTGGCGTAAGCTAGAATGATGGCGGCATTCAAGAGAATCCGGAAAGTCTAAACCTTGTCTGTGGTATTCCGAGTAGGATTCAATGATTGAATGACTGTGACGAGCTTCAAACTCGCGAGTGCTGGGCGTTAGTGACAGACGCAAAAGGAGGGTGAATCCTATTCCAGCATGATCGAGAACCGACAGATGAATAGCCGTGCCGTGACAGGGTGCGTGAGCATATGATTCACTGAGAGGAGGGGATGTAGCCACTGACAACGGTGATGCCCTTGCATAAAGCCAGCCATGGAAAGGAGTAAGACTGATTGGATGAAGATAGCAGGAAAGCAGAGGTTCAGAGGAACGAAAGTATCTCCATTCGCTTATCTGAAATTCCTACCAATGATTTACATAAGTACCTCTATCCCTATCTTATTAATTATTATTCGAAAACACCATTATCCATTTATATCTGCCTGACTGAGATTTACAAGGTGACCATAGCTTACTTCATACCAACAATCTCCGTGGGATTCGACCCTTACTCACGTAAGGTATTACTTGGACGACCCAGTGCACTTGCTGGTTAGTTGTATCGAAGTTGTGACAATTATGAATTAAGATCAGAGCACCAAGCTTTGGAGCCATTACCAGGATTTGTTTGAGCCTGGACATCACAATTTCGTGCACCAAGTTTTTGGCGCCGTTGCTGGGGATTGTTTGAGTTTGGACAACTAACGACTCATCTTGTTGCTCAGATTGGGTAACTTTCTTTTCGTTTTCTTTTTTAAAAAAAAAAATTTTTTTCAAAAATATTTCAAAACTTTTCTCATCTGTTTTCGAAAAAATTAAAAATGTTTTCAAAAATTTATTCAAAATTTTTAAGAATGAATTCTAGTGTTTCATGAAGCATGAGAAGCCTGGCTGGCTGTAAAGCCATGTCTAAATTTTTTTGGACTGAGGCTTGCAATTTGTTATCAAAGAGCAATATACTCTCGTGTTAAAGACTAAAGCTTGGCTGGCCATTGGCCATGTCTAGTGTTTTGGACTGGAGCTTTCATTGAAAGCTTGGCTGGCTAGTGAGCCATGTCTAATTCCTGGACTGAAGCTTTAGACTAACATGGCAAGATTCCTGGAATTCATATTAAAAATTTTGGAATCCTTATTTTTTCTTTTTCATATTATTTTCAAAAAAAAATCCAAAAAAAATTTAGAAAATCATAAAAATCAAAAATATTTTTCTGTTTCTTGTTTGAGTCTTGAGTCATATCATAAGTTTGGTGTCACTTGCATATGCATCTAGCATTTTTCGAAAATATCATGCATTCATAGTGTTCTTCATGATCTTCAAGTTGTTCTTGGTAAGTCTTCTTGTTTGATCTTGATGATTTTTTGTTTTGTGTCTTTCCATGTTTATCATATGCATTCTTGAATTCTTAGTGTCTAAGCATTAAAGGATTCTAAGTTTGGTGTCTTGCATGTTTTCTTAGCATTAAAAATTTTCCAAAAATATGTTCTTGGTGTTCATCATGACATTCATAGTGTTCTTGGTGTTCATCTTGACATTCATAGCATTCTTGCATGCATTCATTGTTTTGATCTAAAAATTTCATGCATTGCATAATTTTCATGTTTTTCATAAAAATTTCAAAAATCAAAAAAATATCTTTTCCTTTTTTCTCTCATCAAATTCGAAAATTTGAGTTGACTTTTTCAAAAATTTTTAAAATCAAGTTGTTTCTTATGAGTCAAATCAAATTTTCAATTTGAAAATCTTATCTTTTTCAAAATCTTTTTCAAAATTCAAATCTTTTTCAAAATTCATGGTTATTTTCGAAAATTCCAAAAAAAAAAATTATTTTCAAAAACCTTTTTCTTATTTTTATACCAAATTTTTGAAAATAACATAATCAATTAATGTTTTGATTCAAAAATTTGAAGTTTGTTACTTGCTTGTTAAGAAAGATTCAAACTTTGAGTTCTAGAATCATATCTTGTGATTTCTTATGAATCAAGTCATTAATTGTGATTTTAAAAATCAAATCTTTTTTCAAAACTAATTTCAATCATATCTTTTCAAAAATATCGTCTTATCTTATCTTTTTCAAAAATATCTTTTCAAAATATCTTTTCTAACTTCCTAACTTCTTATCTTTTCAAAATTTGTTTCAACTAACTAACTAACTTTTTGTTTGTTTCTTAACTTTTTCAAAACTACCTAACTAACTCTCTCTCTTTCTAATTTTCGAAAATACCTCCCCCTTTTTTAAAAATTTCTTTTTAATTAACTAATTATTTTTATTTTTATTTTTTATTTCAAAATATTTTCGAAAAAAAAAATTTACTAACAATTTTCAAAAATCAATTTTCAAAAAATCACTAACCCTTTTTCAAAATAATTTTCGAAAATTATTCCTCCCCCATCTCATTCTATTTATTCATTCATATCCTAACATCTCATCTCACATCTCTTCCATTCGTACAGTTGCATTTCTTCCTTTACATCACATTCTTTGTCTCCCCCTCTTTTCTTCCACTCACAAAGGGATCCCTATACTGTGGTATAAAGGATCTCTATTATTATTATTATTTTTTTGTGCCTTCTTCTTTGTCATATGAGCAGGAGCAAGGATAAGAACATTCTTGTGGAAGCAGATCCAGAACCTGAAAGGACTCTGAAGAGAAAATTAAGAAAAGCTAAAATACAACAATCCAGAGATAACCTTTCAGAAACTTTCGAACAGGAAAAGGAGATGGCAGCCGAAAATAATAATAATGTAAGGAAGATGCTTGGTGACTTTACTGCACCTAATTCCAATTTACATGGAAGAAGCATCTCCATTCCTGCCATTGGAGCAAACAATTTTGAGCTGAAACCTCAATTAGTTTCTCTGATGCAGCAGAACTGCAAGTTTCATGGACTTCCATCTGAAGATCCTTTTCAGTTCTTAACTAAATTCTTGCAGATATGTGATACTGTTAAGACTAATGGAGTAGATCCTGAAGTCTACAGGCTCATGCTTTTCCCTTTTGCTGTAAGAGACAGAGCTAGATTATGGTTGGATTCTCAACCCAAAGACAGCCTGAACTCTTGGGATAAGCTGGTCACGGCTTTCTTAGCCAAGTACTTTCCTCCTCAAAAGCTGAGCAAGCTAAGAGCTGATGTTCAAACCTTCAGACAGAAAGAAGGTGAATCTCTCTATGAAGCTTGGGAAAGATACAAACAGTTGACCAAAAAGTGTCCTTCTGACATGCTTTCAGAATGGACCATCCTGGATATATTCTATGATGGTTTATCTGAGCTATCAAAGATGTCACTGGACACTTCTGCAGGTGGATCCATTCACCTAAAGAAAACGCCTGCAGAAGCTCAAGAACTCATTGACATGGTTGCTAATAACCAGTTCATGTACACTTCTGAAAGGAATCCTGTGAGTAATGGGACGCCTATGAAGAAGGGAGTTCTTGAGGTTGATACTCTGAATGCCATATTGGCTCAGAACAAAATATTGACTCAGCAAGTCAATATGATTTCTCAGAGTCTGCATGGAATGCAAGCTGCATCCAACAGTACTCAAGAGGCATCTTCTGAAGAAGAAGCCTATGATCCTGAGAACCCTGCAATAGCAGAGGTAAATTACTTAGGTGAACCTTATGGAAACACCTATAACTCAACATGGAGAAATCATCCAAATTTCTCATGGAAGGATCAAAAGCCCCAACAAGGCTTTAATAATGGTGGAAGAAACAGGTTTAGCAATAGCAAGCCTTTTCCATCATCAACTCAGCAACAGACAGAGAACTCTGAACAAAATGCTTCTAATTTAGCAAATCTAGTCTCTGATCTATCTAAGGCCACTGTAAGTTTCATGAATGAAACAAGGTCTTCCATTAGAAATCTGGAAGCACAAGTGGGCCAGCTGAGTAAAAGGATCACTGAAATCCCTCCTAGTACTCTCCCAAGTAATACAGAAGAGAACCCAAAAGGAGAGTGCAAGGCCATTGACATAAGCGCCATGGCCGAACCTCTGAGGAGAGGAGAGGACGTGAATCCCAAGGAGGAGGACCTCCTGGGACGTCCAGTGATCAATAAGGAGCTTCCCTCTGAGGAACCAAAGGACTCTGAGGCTCATCTAGAGACCATAGAGATTCCATTGAACCTCCTTATGCCCTTCATGAGCTCTGATGAGTATTCCTCTTCTGAAGAGAATGAGGATGTTACTGAAGAGCAAACTGCCAAGTTTCTTGGTGCAATCATGAAGCTGAATGCCAAATTGTTTGGCATTGATGCTTGGGAAGTTGAACCTCCCTTGTTCATCAATGAACTAAGTGATCTGGATCAACTGACATTGCCTCAGAAGAGACAGGATCCTGGAAAGTTCATATTACCTTGTACCATAGGCACCATGATCTTTAAAGCTCTGTGTGACCTTGGTTCAGGGATAAACCTCATGCCCCTCTCTGTAATAGAGAAACTGGGAATCTATGGGGTGCAAGCTGCTAAAATCTCATTAGAGATGGCAGACAGCTCAAGAAAACAGGCTTATGGACAAGTAGAAGATGTATTAGTAAAGGTTGAGGGCCTTTACATACCTGCTGATTTCATAGTCCTGGATACTGGAAAGGAAGAGGATGAATCCATCATCCTAGGAAGACCTTTCCTGGCCACAGCAAGAGCTGTGATTGATGTTGATAGAGGTGAAATAGTCCTTCAATGGAATGAGGACTCCCTTGTGTTTACAACTCAAGGATCTCCCTCTGAAACCATGGAGAGGAAGCAGAAAAAGCTTCTCTCCAAGCAGAGTCAACCAGAGCCCCCACAGTCAAACTCTAAGTTTGGTGTTGGGAGGCCACAACCAAACTCTAAGTTTGGTGTTGAACTCCCATATCCAAACTTTAAGTTTGGTGTTGGAGAGTCTCAACAAAGCTCTGCACATCTGTGAGGCTCCATGAGAGCTCACTGTCAAGCTATTGACATTAAAGAAGCGCTTGTTGGGAGGTAACCCAATGTTTATCTAATTCTTATTTTTATTGTTTTTCATGTTTTCTTAGGTTTATGATCATGTGGAGTCACAAAATAAATATAAAAATTGAAAGCGGAATCAAAAACAGCAGAAGAAAAATCACACCCTGGAGGAGCATCTGCCTGGCGTTCAAACGCCAGAACAGAGCATAGTTCTGGCGCTGAACGCCCAGAATGGGAGAATCCTGGCGCTGAACGCCCAGAACAAGCATGGTTCTGCCGTTCAACGCCAGAAATGGCAGCAAATGGGCGTTGAACGCCCAAAATGGGAACCAACCTGGCGCTGAACGCCCAGAGTTGTGTGCAAGGGCATTTTGCATGCCTAAATTGGTGCAGGGATGTAAATGCCTTGACACCTCAAGATCTGTGGACCTCACAGGATCACCTCAGGATCTGTGGACCCCACAGGATCCCCACCTACCTTCACTCACTCTCTTCTCTCTTCTCAATCATCCTCTATTCCCAATAAACACTCATCCCTTCTGTCTTCCATTTACCACTCATACCCATACACCCACTTACCTTCAAAAATTCAACATCTCTTCCCCACCCAATCCCACCCATATGGCCGAATACACACAGCCATCCATCTCCTCCATATCCTCTTCTTCTTCTATTCTTTCTTCTTTTGCTCGAGGGCGAGCAACATTCTAAGTTTGGTGTGGTAAAAGCATAGCTTTTTTGTTTTTTCCATAACCATTGATGGCACCTAAGGCCAGAGAAACCTCTAGAAAGAGGAAAGGGAAGACAAAAGCTTCCATCAAGGGTCTATAGCTCAGTGGTAGAACATTTGACTGCAAATCAAGAGATCCCTGAGATACCTCAAGGGATACATTTTCTTCCACACAATTATTGGAAGCAACTAAGGGTGGAACATCAAGAGCACTCCATCATCCTTCATGAAATCAGAGAAGATCTAAAAGCAATGAAGGAGGAGCAGCAAAGACAAGGAAGAGACATAGAAGAGCTCAAGGACATCACTAAGGTGGACTCATTCCTTGTTCTTACTTTCTCTGTTTTTCATTTTCTATGTTATGTGCTTATCTATGTTTGTGTCTTCATTACATGATCATTAGTAGTTAGTAACTTTGTCTTAAAGTCATAAATGTTCTATGAATCCATCACCTCTCTTAAAATAAAAATTGTTTTAAATTCAAAAGAACAAGAAGTACATGAGTTTCGAATTTATCCTTGAACTTAGTTTAGTTATATTGATGTGGTGACAATGCTTCTTGTTCTCTGAATGTATGCTTGAACAGTGCATATGTCTTTTGAAGTGTTGTTTAAGAATGTTAAATATGTTGGCTCTTGAAAGAATGATGACTAGGAGACATGTTATTTGATAATCTGAAAAATCATAAAAATGATTCTTGAAGCAAGAAAAAGCAGCAAAGAACAAAGCTTGCAGAAAAAAAAATAGGCGAAAAAAAAATAGAAAGAAAAAGAAAAAGCAAGCAGAAAAAGCCAATAACCCTTAAAACCAAAAGGCAAGGGCAAATAAAAAGGATCCCAATGCTTTGAGCATCAGTGGATAGGAGGGCCTAAAGGAATAAAATCATGGCCTAAGCGGCTAAACCAAGCTGTCCCTAACCATGTGCTTGTGGCGTGTAGGTGTCAAGTGAAAACTTGAGACTGAGCGGTTAAAGTCAAGGTCCAAAGCAAAAGAAGAGTGTGCTTAAGAACCCTGGACACCTCTAATTGGGGACTTTAGCAAAGCTGAGTCACAATCTGAAAAGGTTCACCCAATTATGTGTCTGTGGCATTTATGTATCCGGTGGTAATACTGGAAAACAAAGTGCTTAGGGCCACGGCCAAGACTCATAAAGAAGCTGTGTTCAAGAATCATCATACTGAACTAGGAGAGTCAATAACACTATTCGAAATCTGAAGTTCCTATAGATGCCAATCATTCTAAACCTCAATGGATAAAGTGAGATGCCAAAACTATTCAAGAGGCAAAAAGCTATAAGTCCCGCTCATATGATTGAAGCTCTGTTTCATTGATAGTTTGGAATTTGTAGTATATTCTCTTCTTTTTATCCTATTTGATTTTCAGTTGCTTGGGGACAAGCAACAATTTAAGTTTGGTGTTGTGATGAGCGGATAATTTATACGCTTTTTGACATTGTTTTTAGTATGTTTTTAGTAGGATCTAGTTACTTCTAGGGATGTTTTCATTAGTTTTTATGTTAAATTCACATTTCTGGACTTTACTATGAGTTTGTGTGTTTTTCTGTGATTTCAGGTATTTTCTGGCTGAAATTGAGGGACTTGAGCAGAAATCAGATTCAGAGGTTGAAAAAGGACTGCTGATGCTGTTGGATTCTGACCTCCCTGCACTCAAAGTGGATTTTCTGGAGCTACAGAACTTGAAATGGCGCGCTTCCAATTGCGTTGGAAAGTAGACATCCAGGGCTTTCCAGAAATATATAATAGTCCATACTTTGGCCAAGAATAGACGACGTAAACTGGCGTTCAATGCCAGCCTTCTGCCCAAATCTGGCGTCCAGCGCCAGAAAAGGATCCAAAACCAGAGTTGAACGCCCAAACTGGCACAAAACTGGCGTTCAACTCCACAAATGGCCTCTGCACGTGCTACACTTAAGCTCAGCCCAAACACACACCAAGTGGGCCCAGGAAGTGGATTTATGCATCAATTACTCACTCATGTAAACCCTAGTGACTAGTTTATTATAAATAGGACCTTTTACTAGTCTTTATTGACCATCTTTGATCAGTTGTATGCTATCTTAGATCACAATAGGGGGCTGGCCATCTCGGCCATGCCTGGACCTTCACTTATGTATTTTCATACGGTAGAGTTTCTACACTTCATAGATTAAGGTGTGGAGCTCTGCTGTTCCTCAAAGATTAATGCAAAGTACTTCTGTTTTCTATTCAATTCTTCTTATTTCTCTTCTAAGATATCCATTCGCACCCAAGAACGTGATGAAGGTGATGATTATGTGTGACGCTCATCACCATCTCCCCTATGAACACGTGCCTGACAAACACTTCCGTTCTACATGAAATAAGCTAGAATGAATATCTCTTAGATCTCCTAACAGGAATCTTCGTGGCGTAAGCTAGAATGATGGCGGCATTCAAGAGAATCCGGAAAGTCTAAACCTTGTCTGTGGTATTCCGAGTAGGATTCAATGATTGAATGACTGTGACGAGCTTCAAACTCGCGAGTGCTGGGCGTTAGTGACAGACGCAAAAGGAGGGTGAATCCTATTCCAGCATGATCGAGAACCGACAGATGAATAGCCGTGCCATGACAGGGTGCGTGAGCATATGATTCACTGAGAGGAGGGGATGTAGCCACTGACAACGGTGATGCCCTTGCATAAAGCCAGCCATGGAAAGGAGTAAGACTGATTGGATGAAGATAGCAGGAAAGCAGAGGTTCAGAGGAACGAAAGTATCTCCATTCGCTTATCTGAAATTCCTACCAATGATTTACATAAGTACCTCTATCCCTATCTTATTAATTATTATTCGAAAACACCATTATCCATTTATATCTGCCTGACTGAGATTTACAAGGTGACCATAGCTTGCTTCATACCAACAATCTCCGTGGGATTCGACCCTTACTCACGTAAGGTATTACTTGGACGACCCAGTGCACTTGCTGGTTAGTTGTATCGAAGTTGTGACAATTATGAATTAAGATCAGAGCACCAAGCTTTGGAGCCATTACCAGGATTTGTTTGAGCCTGGACATCACAATTTCGTGCACCAGCTTACCTGCTCAAGAGCCCATCAAGCACTTGAGAGATTTCCAGGCAGCCTGTTCTACTGTCAGGCATGATGGTACTGATGAAATTTCAATTTTGCTGAAAGCTTTCCCGTTTTCTCTTGAGGAAAAGGCAAGAGAGTGGTACTACACTCAACCTCTAGCAAATGTATCCAACTGGGATACACTCAGAAAGGAGTTTTTGGAGAAATTCTTTCCATCTGAAGTTACTGATAAACTGAGGAAGGATGTTTCCACAATTGTTCAGGATGACAATGAGTCTCTCTTTGAATACTGGGAGCACTTCAATAATCTTCTGGAAGTATGCCCCCACCACAGGATTGATAAAATGGTGTTACTCAGCTATATCACACAGGGTATGAGACCCCAAGATAAGACCACATTGGAAAATGCCAGCAATGGGTCTATGAAGAAGTACAAGACCACTGATGAAGCATGGCAATTGATCAGTGATTTAGCTGAATCTACTAGGAACCACAGGCAAAAGCAAGGCTGTTCAAAAGCCGTTGCAGAAGTATCCTCTAATAGAGAGACTGCGGCTCTAGCTCAGAGTATATGTGAGATGACCAACTTGCTGAAGCAGATGCAATTGAATCAACAACAAGCTCAGCAAGCTCAACCTCCTCCACCACAACAACTAGTCCCACAGAGAGTTTGCAAAATCTGTGCTGATTATAGCCATTATACTGATGAATGCCCGCAGCTCCAACAAGAAGACAACATAGTGGCATCCACTCATAACCTCTATGACCGCCCCAACCAAGGGTGCAATCAAAGTGGAAACAATAACCATGGATGGCAGGACAATTCTAACCAGAATTGGAGGGACAACAATAACAGAGGAGGCAGAGATAATCAGGGAAATCAGATATGGAATAATAACAACAACAGGCAGCAGAATCAACCTTACAGAGCACCTCACCTGAGGCAAAACCAAGGACCACAGCACAATCAACAGCAGACCTCTCAATTCACTCATTCTTCTTCATCTCCTAATGAAGAGTTACTACAATCTTTTGAGCGAAGATAGCAGACCATGGAAAATAACATCATGAATAGTATTAATGCCAGTCTGAACGGTCTGACCTCTACTTTGCAAGCTCTTGTCTCACGGATTGGAGCAACGCAAAATTCCAATAACCAACCTTCAAGCTCCATTGGAATCCCCTCTCAACCATTACCCAATCCAAAGGGAGGCATTAATGCCATCACCCTAAGGTCCGGAACCACACTGCAGGAGAGGAACCAGGAGGAACCAAACCCACCAGAACACGCCTCAGCTGAAGAGGTGGTAGAAATAAAAGATGTTGAGGAGGAAGAGGACATACAGGACATAGCTGAAGAAGAAATAGCTCAACCACAAAAGGAAGCACCAAAAGGCGCAGATACTACAGAAAACACTACTCCTATTCCATTTCCACAACTTGCAAGGAAGCCCAGGAAGCAGCTAGAACCCGATCCTAAAATGGTAGAAATATTAAAAAAGGTCGAGGTAACTGTTCCTCTTTTTGATGTTATTCAGCAAGTACCTAAATATGCAAAGTTTCTAAAAGATTTGTTTATTCATAAAGACAAAATTAATGAATTAGAAACTATTCCTTTAGGTAGTTTCATATCTGCTTTAATGGGAGGATTACCTGAAAAATATAGTGATCCAGGTCCTTGTATAGTTAGCCGTACTAGTGGTGGTGTAGTAATTTATGATTGCATGTGTGATTTAGGAGCATGTGTTAGAATAATGCCTTTGTCTATATATGATATTTTGAGGCTTCCTCCCTTAAAAAGGTCGGCAGCTCGTTTTGTGTTAGCAGATAAAAGCATTATTACAGTGGCTGGAGTTGCTGAAGATGTTTTGGTGAACATTAAAGGGCTTACATTTCCCACTGATTTTTATATCTTGGAGATGCCCCATAATGATTCAGATAAGCCATCATCAATCCTACTTGGAAGACCATTCCTGAAGACATCAAAATTCAAATTGGATGCTTTTTTAGGAACATACTCCTTTGAAATAGATGGCGGCATAGTAATCTTCAATCTGAATGAAGTCATTGACAACCCTCCAGTAGATCGTTCTATCTTCTAGTGTGATGTCATAGATGAAAGTGTAACTGAAGTTCACAAGGAAGAGTTAGAAGAGAGGCACACTGGACAAGGTCCAAGTGTGGGGACCCTCTTAACTGACAATGAGGGCACTTCATCATTTTCACAAGCTCCAGATAATCCAGAGCCTGCCCATGATCAGAAGTTAGAATTGAAACCCCTCCCTCCACATCTCAAATATGCTTATCTTGAAGATGAGCAGAAGTTTCCAGTTATCATTGCAAGGGAACTTACTTCTCAACAAGAAGAGCAGTTACTTGATGTGCTGAGAAAGCATAAGAAGGCAATTGGGTGGAGTTTGGCAGATATAGTAGGGATCAACCATCAAGTATATGAACACAGAATATTTTTAGAAGAGGGAGCAAGACTTGTTCGTCAACCCCAAAGAAGATTGAATCCCACCATCTTGGAAGTTGTCAAAAAGGAAGTGACCAGACTATTGGAAGCAGGTATCATATATCCCATTTCAGACAGTGAATGGGTAAGCCCAGTTCAAGTGGTGCCCAAGAAGTCTGGAGTCACCACAGTGAAGAACGAGCATGGAGAGCTCATAGCGACTAGAGTTCAGAATGCTTGGAGAGTCTGCATTGATTACAGGCGTCTCAACCAAGCTACCCGTAAGGATCACTACCCACTTCCATTCACTGATCAAATGCTGGATCACCTGCCAGGTAAATCACATTATTGCTTTTTAGATGGTTACACAGGTTATTTCCAGATTCATATAGCTCCTGAGGATCAGGAAAAGACTACTTTTACATGTCCTTTTGGGACTTATGCTTACAAGAGAATGCCCTTCGGCTTGTGCAATGCACCAGCTACTTTCCAAAGGTGCATGATGAGTCTTTTCTCTAACCTTATTGAGGATTATATGGAAGTTTTTATGGACGATTTTAGCGTTTATGGTGATTCTTTTAGCCTTTGCTTAGATGGATTATCTAGAGTGTTAGATAGATGTGTTAATACAAACCTTGTATTAAATTTTGAAAAATGTCACTTTATGATAAAACAAGGGATTGTATTGGGACGTCTGGTATCTAATATTGGCATTTCTGTAGACCCAGCAAAGGTGAATGTTATTTCTAGTTTACCTTACCCCTCTTCTATGAGGAAAGTTCGTTCGTTCCTTGGCCGTGCAGGTTTTTACAGGAGATTTATTAGGGACTTTAGTAAGGTAGCACTTCCCTTATCCAGATTACTGCAAAAGGATATTGAGTTCAAGTTCAGTGAGGATTGCAAACAAGCGTTTGATAAGCTGAAGACTGCTCTGACTCAAGCTCCAATTGTGAGAGGACCAGACTGGAGCCAGCCATTTGAAATCATGTGCGATGCTTCCAACCATGCAGTAGGAGCAGCGCTGGCTCAGCGTAAAGGTAAGGATCCCTTTGTTATTGCTTATGCGTCTAAGACTTTAGACACTGCCCAGTCCAATTATACTACTACTGAGAAAGAGCTTCTTGCTATTGTTTTTGCTTTGGATAAATTCCGAGCTTATTTACTTGGTACTAGAGTAGTAGTGTATTCAGACCATGCAGCTTTAAAGTACCTACTAGCTAAAAAGGAGTCCAAACCATGACTTATACGTTGGATACTGCTGTTACAAGAATTTGATTTAGAAATAAAGGATAGGAGTGGTAATCAGAATTTAGTGGCAGACCACCTGAGTCGCCTTGAGCATATTAAGGATGATTCTACTCCTATAGATGATAATTTTCCTTTTGATAACCTGCAAGCAGTATCTGAGGTAGTCCCTTGGTATGCACCTGTAGCTAATTATTTAGTTAGCCGCACATTTCCTCCAAATTTTTCTAAGCATCAAAGAGACAAGCTGAAAAGTGAGTCTAAATATTATATATGGGATGACCCGTATTTATGGAGATGTGGCACTGACCAAGTAATTAGACGTTGTGTGTCTCAATCAGAATTCCAGTCCATTTTAGAGGCCTATCACTCATCTGAGAGTGGAGGACATTTTGGCTCTCAAAGAACAGTTAGAAAGATCTTAGACTGTGGATTCTGGTGGCCTACTCTTTTTAGAGACGCTGCGGAGTTTTGTAAATCTTGTCTCCCATGCTAGAAATTTGGTAATATATCCAGGAGGGATGAGATGCCTCAACAAATTATGCTTTTCTGTGAAATTTTTTATGTTTGGGGCATTGACTTCATGGGTCCATTTCCAAATTCTAATGGATATTTTTATATATTGTTAGCTGTGGATTATGTTTCCAAATGGGTGGAAGCAATTTCTACCCGTACTGATGATGCTAACACTGTTGTTTCCTTTGTGAGAAACCATATTATATGTCGCTTCGGATCACCACGAGCAATCGTGAGCGATCAAGGCACCCATTTTTGTAACAGGAGACTAACAGGATTAATGAAGAAACATGGGATAATTCATAAAGTTGTAACAGTTTACCATCCCCAAACTAATGGGCAAGCCGAGGTGTCAAACAGAGAAATTAAGCGTATCTTACAAAAGATAGTAAAGCCTCATAGAAAAGACTGGAGCACCAGGCTACAAGATGCACTCTGGGCATATAGAACAGCATACAAGACACCCATTGGGATGAGTCCTTTCCGCTTAGTTTATGGAAAAGCTTGTCATCTCCCAGTTGAAGTAGCACAGAGCTTTTTGGGCAGTTAAGGAGTGCAACATGGGAATTGAGAAAGCCGGAGCTGAAAGGAAGTTGCAACTGCAGGAACTGGAGAGCCTTCGCCAAGAAGCTTATGAGAACTCAAGAATATACAAGGAGAAGATGAAGGCTGTACATGATCAGCACATCAAGAAGAAAGAGTTCCAACCTGGGGATTTCATCCTCCTTTACAAATCTCGACTAAGGCTCATGCCAGGTAAGTTGAGATCACGATGGGAAGGTCCATACAGAGTAGAGAAGGCCGAACCATACGGAGTTTATCACCTAAGCCATCCTTCAAGCTCTGAACTTAATAAAGTTAATGGACAACGCCTGAAGCTATACCATGGCGAGAAGATGCAGAGAAACAAGGAGCTTGAGATCTTCGTCTTGGAAGATCCCCACATAGCAGAAGATTGAGCTAGTGGAGCGTCCAACTTACGGATGTTAAAGCAAAGTGCTAGGTGGGAGACAACCCACCATGGTATGATCGTTCTTTTCTTTATTTTTAGTTTCTCATATTCAATAACTCTTCTCTTTATTAGTACTTTCGTGCATCTGCATTTACATGTTTCTATTTTTAATTAAAAAAAATTTCGCTACGCGACGCGATCGCATCAGCGACGCGTCCGCGTCGCAAGGAGAGTAAAGAAAAATAAAAATGAACAGAGAGTCACGCTGGAGCATGGCTGGAGGCGTGCCAATGGCACCAATCGACCCACGCGACCGAGTCGCTGACGCGTCTGCGTCTCATGGGGATAATGGCCTCCCACGCGACTGCGTGCCCCACGCGGCCGCGTGCCCTGAGTTTTCGACGTAAAAAGGGTGCACAATGAAATATTGTGCGAGAGTGGTGCTGGAAGCACAATCCTTATCACGCGACCGCGTCGCCAACACGGCCGCGTTGTCCGTTTTCTGAAGCACACTCACGCGATCGCGTGACCCACGCGATCGCGCCACTCCAATTTTGGCAAATAAATTAATTTGAACAGAGAGTTGTTCTGGCGCGAGGCTGCACTCGCGCCAGAAGCATAACATGGGCCATGCAACCGCGTGACCGATGCGATCGCGTCACCATACTTGAAGCGCATCCACGCGAACGCGTGCCCCACGCGGCCGCATCGCATGCGCCGCACAGCTCAACCTAAAATTGCCACATATCTTATCTTTCTCTCCTCCAAATCCTAATTTTTCTTTTCCCTCCTTATTTCTTCCTTCTTCCTTCTTCCTTCTATCTCACCTATCACTCTCTCTCTCTCACCTCCATTCCCAAGGTTCTATTTTCTTCTTCCTTCTTTTCTTTTCTAACATTATCATTATTTTATATGTTATTTTCTTTTTCTTTTCTTCTTCTTTTCATTTTTCCTATTTTCTTTCTTCTTCTTTTCCTTTTTACATGGTGTTAGAAATTTATTTGAGTCATTTTTCCTAATTATATGGTTGTGGATATTTGTAAATTGTTTGGCAATTATATATTATTTTCTTTAAAGAGTTGCTTGCATGTTAACTTTAATACTTTCTTTACCTCATTCACCATGCATGCTATGTGTTTGTGAAAAAGCCCCTATGGCATTAGGCACTTCTCTCTTATACTCTCTACTATTTAATGCTTGCTTTTTCATAAATTCTCTTTACTATTGTATTAATTGAATTTAATTGTCAATACAAACATGGTAATTTATTACAAGTAATGCTTGGTTTATGCTACTCATGCCCTTTTCCGGCATGCCAATAAACACCTTGCATCCACTTATCTTTCGATGCACTGGCTATTTTTCATTGCTGGCTTTTCACATGTACTCGAGAGCATGTGTTAATATCAATTACATCTTAATGTGCATCCATCACCACTCTTCCGTTCTCTTCCTTGCTATATATCTATTTGAATTTAATTTACTTTCTCCTCCCTTTTTCAGGATGGCCACCAAGAAAGGAAGGGAGAAAGCAACTCCTAAACCCCCAGCAAGAAGAGGAACTAAAAGAGCATTAGTGGCAGAGTCGCCTTCAACCGCAGTCAAGCCCTCAACAAAAAGAGTTAAGAGGATAATAAAGGTTGATGAAAAGGAGAAAGCCTTTCCAGCAAAGGACACTGCGCAATTTCCCAATCGCTACTGTGAGCAGATGTTTCCTATCCTGGCAGAAAGGAACTATAACAATGAATACCTTCTTATCCTCCCGTCCAATATTGCTACCTTCGTTGAGCCGCAAATTGAACGAAGATAATGGGATTTCCTACGGAGACAGCCAAGGCAGGTCAATCTTTCTTGGGTAGTTGAGTTCTACTCTAACTTCTACATGCCAACTCTGCAGTCTGTTTATGTCCGGCAGAAGCAAGTCGCCATTACAGAAGAGGCCATTTAGTAAGCTCTGAGTCTTCCTCCTATTCCAGAAGGAATGGACGCCTTCCAAGAAGCCGCACTTAAGCGCCAGAGGTACCAATTTGACTGGGACTCCGTTCTCGGAGTTATCGCCTTACCTGGCAACCGTTGGATCTACGAATACTACCGTACCCGCCCTAAGGGAATCTTGGCTTCGGCACTTACCTTAGAGGCTCGCGTATGGGCACAGATCATGTCCCATTATGTCTTCCCGAGCACTCATGAGTCCTCCTTCACTGCGGACATGGCTGTTCTACTCTGGTGCATCCTTACAGACCAACCTCTGAATCTCTCAAGACATATTCGGAATGCTATGGGACACGTACAAATTGCGGGCAACTTACCTTTCCCCGCCTTGGTCTCAGATCTTGTCTCAGCAGCCGGAGTCTCCTACAGGGCTGGGGACACCAAAGCCGTGCTTCCACGGGATGATCAGTATGTCCCTAACGGGAAATACCTCAGATTTTCAGCAGCCACTACAAGTCTTCCTACTACTCCAGTTGAAGATAATCCTTCTTCAATACTACAAGCACCTACAACTGATGAATTGCTCCAGCAGATAATCAACAAGTTGGATCGGCAAGAACGCAAGGCTAAGTTGAGAGAGCGCCGTAACAACCGAAGATTCAAACACCTCAGGGAGCTACTTAGAGGAGATTGCAGAGACTCAGACACCCCGGAATCCACTTCTTTTACCAGCACAGGGAGCCATGATGGTCCCAATTGTGAAGATACTGCTACCAGCCCACCCCTGTTCCTGAAAGATGGCACCGCGGACGGTGCAAAGACTTAAGTGTGGGGAGGTCGGTCAGTACCTGACTTTCGGAGGTAATTTCTCTTCTCTAGCACCAATAATTAGGATATTTTAGTTAGATTTTCTTTCTTTTATAGAATAGAATAAATTGCATAGGTTAGGATAGTTGCATGCATGTTCTACTTGATTGAAAAGACAATAAGTTTCTTCTAAGACTCTATTTTTGGAACAAAATTTCACTAATTTTTCAAAATTTTTATAATAAATTTACTTGAGTTGTATTTGGAACATGATGTTTGAGCTAAAGAATACACAACCTGTGAAAGATTTGAGCCTTTATATATAGTTACATTATTTAACCATAATTATTTCATTCTTGTATCTTTACCTCTCTATAATTGTAATCTATATTTTGTTTTATCTTATATGTCCAATATTTATTATATTTGCATGCTTGCACATGATTGAGGCCATTATTTGTTTAAACTCACTTATCCAAATTAAGCCTACCCTTTTCAATTACCTTTATTAACCACTTTGAGCCTTTAAATCCCGTTTGTTCTATATTTTACCACATTACTAACCTTAAGCTGAAAAACAATTGTATATCCCAAATTGAATCTTTGGTTAGCTTAAGATAGAATTGTGTGTGCTAGTTAAGTATGGGAAATTGTGGGAACAAAAATTGTTAAGGGAATGTGTCATGAGAATTTAATGGGAATTTGGACACCTACTCATGTGAAACTATAAGAATTAAAAATCTATGTGCATTGATAAGCTATATTTATTTCTAATGTCAAAAAAAATTTTAATTGTATATATATATAATAAGGGGATAAGATTACCCCAATGATGAATTAAGAATTCAAAAGATCAATGCACATATGATAAAATCAAAATAAAAAGTTGATACATGAGTATGGATTGAAAAAGGGAATTCTGGGTAGCTAGGTATGAATTCTGAGATTACATTAAAAATATAAAAGTTGGGTTGGAGTTTGGGTTAATTGAAGATTCAATTTATCAGCTCACTTAACCAAATATATATCCACATCCTCACCTTGGCCCCATTACAACCTTGAAAAGACCTCATGATGTTTGTATTGGTATATTAACTGTTGTTGATTGGTTAGGAGAAGAACAAAAGTTAGAGAGCATGATTAGAGAAGGATAGAGTGATTACCCTATACACTAGAGATTAGAGCGTATATACATTATCAGTGAGGGTTCAATGCTTGAATTTCCATGTTCCCTACTTTCATAGGCTATCCTCTTGCATTTTTATCTGTTTTACTGTATAATAATAGAATTAGTGGAATTTGATTTGTAATTGTTTTGAAGAGCTTATTTACTTTTGATCAAGTGGACAAGAATCATATAGTTATATATATATATATATATATATATATATATATATATATATATATATAGGATTGCATTGCATTTTATGAGTTTCTACATGTTCATACTTATCTACTTTATCTCCTTCAATTAAGCATGAGGACATGCTAATGTTTAAGTGTGGGGAGGTTGATAAACCACTATTTTATGGTTTATATTGTGTTTAATTGTGTGATTTTATCATGATCCTTACCCACTTATTCATTAAATTAGCATGCAATTATAATTCCTTCCTGAATTTATTACATGTTTGAAAACAGCTTCCTAGAGACTTTAATTATGTATTTTTAATTCTCCTTTATTCCATTCGATGCCGTGATCTGTGTGTTGAGTGTTTCAGACTTTACAGGGCATGAATGAGTTGGAGATTGGAAAGAAAGCTGGCAGAAATGGAAGGAACACAAGAATTTGAGGAGATAACCAGCGAGAAGTGACGCGGTCGCATGGCTCACGCGACCGCACGAAGGAGAGCAAATCACAGTGACGCGGCCGCATGGCTCACGCGGCCGTGCGGATTGGAAAAGCTAAAACGACGCGGTAGCATGGACGACGCGAACGCGTGGCAAGGAAAAGCGCGAATGACGCATTCGCATGGGTGACGCAATCGCGTGACATGTGCGATCTGCATAATCTGCAGAACTCGCTGGGGGCGATTTTGGACCTTATTTCGACCCAGTTTTCAGCCTGGAACAGCAGACTAGAGCCAGAGAACATGCAGAAACAAAGGACAACATTTATTTTACACAGTTTTCAGTTTTAGATCTAGTTTTACTCCTCCTCTAGGTTTTTCTCTTTAGTTTTTAGGATTTAATTGTCAATTGGTCTTAGCATTGGAACATTGAGAAGAGTTATTACCTCATCAAGACTTCGTCATTCTAGTTCGTTCTCTTAACTTGGTTTTATTCTTCCATGTTCTTTGCTTTGTTCAATTTTGTCATCTGAATACGTTTATGATTATTTAATACAAGGGTTATTTCTTTTATTTCAATTCATTTTAATTTCCAATAATCATGTCTTCTTTTAATTCCCTTTCATGTGTTATGGATTTATTATTTACAATGAGCGAGTAGTTCCCTCACTTGATGGGGAGTTGATTGAAAGGAACTCTTGAGTTGGAAAGATTGAAAGAAAAATTTGTAATTGGGTTAACTGTTAGATTGCTATCTAGTCACTAACACCAATCCCTTTGAACTAAGTGGGTTGCAACTCGTGAACAGATCTAGCATTCTAACTCGTTTGACTTTCCTTTACCTAGTAAAGGATAACTAAACAGAACAACCATTAATTATCAATTAATCTTGAAATCATTCCATCAATAATAGAGATTCCAACTAATCAACTCCCAGTCAAGGCTTTTACTCATATTATTCAATTTTCTCAACTTAATTTTCCATCTACTTAACTCAACTTCTTTGGAAACATCTAATTAATAAAATAGCACACTTTTTTGCAACTCGTTGGGAGACGACCTGGGACTCAAACTCCCAGTAATTTTTAATTTAAATTCTCCGTGACATATTTCTAAATTGATAGGCAGATTTTCGGTAAGTTAAGAACTATACTTACAACGTAACTATTTTAATAATTTTTAATTCACCAACTTCTGTACTCCGTCAAGGTCCATGAGTGGGCTCTCTTGTTTGCTCCATCCTTTTCTTAGTGATGGCCTTTTCCTCATCAATGAGGGTGTCTTCCTCTATGACAACTCCAGCTGAATTGCATAGGTGACATTCTTGGCCCCAACTTCATAGAAGTGGTCTTGATGGACCTTTGAGATGAATCTCTCCATCTCCCATGACTCGGAGGTGGAAGCAATTGCCTTCCCTTTCCTCTTTCTAGAGGTTTCTCCGGCCTTAGGTGCCATTAGTGTTGATTTTGAGCATACTTGATTGGTTGCATCTTATCAACCAATATTTTATTTTTTTGGTGTGTGTTGATCTCTCTAAAATTGTGATCTTTGTCTTGCTTGATTCTATATTTTCATCGTTTAATGTATGCATGCACTTATATGATTGAGGCCTTTGTTTCACTTAGCTTACATACCCATATGGCCTTAACCTTTCAATTATCCTTTGCAAACCAATTTTGAGCCTATTTTACCCCTTTGTTCTTTACTTTAGCTCATCACTAACTCTAAGCAGAAAACAATAATGTCCTTAATTTGAATCCTTGATTAGCTTAGACTAGTGAAAGTGCTCATAAATTAAGTGTAGGAAAAGTGGGTTTGGAAACGTTTGGTTTGGAAATTGAGTATATTGGACTTTGTGTGAAAATGTGAAAAATGTTGAGGACATGTTTATGCATTCAATACCTTAATCATATGCATTGGAAAAGAAAAGAAAGAAAAAAATTTATTAAGAAAAGAAAAATAGAAAAGAAAAATAAAGGAGAAAAAGAAAAGAAAAAGAGCAAATAAATAAAAGGGGACAAAATGCCCCAAAGTAAGTGGTGAAAGCAATACATATGTACTGTACTTGAAATTAGAATGCATGAATATGTGGAAAACATGGTTAATGGATAGTTGGATGTTGTATTATGATTACATAGATTGTCTAAGTTAGGTGAAAAGTTTAAGTTAATTAAGGATTCAGATTTTAGTCCACCTGGCCAAATACAATCCTACCTTGACCCTAACCCCATTACAACCCTTAAAAGACCTCTTGATATGTGTATCTGTGCATTAATTCTTTGTTGATTGGTAGAAGAAGAGCAAGCCTTAGAAAGCAATGTTAGTAGAGAATTGAGAGAATCGAACCTTAAACACATGAGTGATTAGAGTGTATACACTTCTAGTAAGGGTTCAATGCTCGATTCCTTGTTCCCGGCTTTCATGAGCTATCTTCTTCTTGCAAGTCTACTTGTACTTTATTTTATGATTTGAATTAGTGAAATCCAGTTCATATTTATTCTTGAAAGATTTATTTACTTTTTACCAAGTAGGTAAAATCATTTTGCATGTAGTTGCATTCACATAGATAGGTTGCATTTCATACTTATCTACCATTCCTCTTTTACTCCTTTATAGCTCTCTTAAGCTAGCATGAGGACATGCTAATGTTTAAGTGTGGGGAGATTGATAAACCACTATTTTATGGTTTATCTTGTGCTCAATTGAGTGGTTTTTTGTCCATTATTCTCACACTTATTCATACTATTTGCATGGTTTTACCTTTTCCTTCCGAATTTTGTGCTATGATTGAATACATGTTTCTTTGACCTTAATTTTATTAATTTTAATCCTCCCTTTATACCATTCGATGCCGTGATATGTGCGTTAAGTGATTTTAGATATTACAGGGCAGGAATGGCTCATGAGGATGGAAAGGAAGCATGCAAAAGTGGAAGGAATACAAGAAGCTGAAGGAACTGCTAAGTTGTCCAGCCTGACCTCTTCGCACTCAAATGGTCATAACTTGAGCTACAGAGATCCAAATGATGCGGTTTCAGTTGTGTTGGAAAGCTAACGTCCGGGGCTTCGCAACGATATATAATTTGTGATATCTGCCTGACGAGAAAACTTTTGCGTGGTCTAGAAATTTGCGGATAATATTCCTCGTTGCAAGTATAGTTTCTAAAACTTCAAAAGTCCTTTCATACAAACGTTTTGGTTGTCACAAGTAATAAACCCCTAAATAAATTGATAACTGAAGTATTCAAACCTTGGGTCGTCTTCTCAAGGAACTGCAGGGAAGTATGTTCTTATTATTGGTTATGGAGATTGTAAATTGGGGTTTTGAGAATGAGAAGTGAATAGTTTAATTAGCAATTAAAGTAAATGAAGAACAAGCAATTTAAATGGCAAGTAAAATAAATAAATGACTGTAAATAAACTTTTGGCAAGGTATGAGAAATTAGAGGTCATATCCTAGTTATCCTTATCAATGATAATGAGAATTGAATCTTAATTCCACTTTGTTAACCTTTACCAAGATAAAGGAAGGTCAAGGGATTAATTGGTTTGATCTTCAAATCCTATTTATTTCCTAAGAAAAGATTGAGATTATTGAAGTTCAATTTAATTAACAAAGATAATAATTATCAATCATGTTTGAGTTTGATAACTCCTGAGTTACTGATTTCTTAACCAAGACCAAAAGGAGAAAAGTAAATCTACTGGAATAAAAATGTCTTCAGATAGGAATAACAATAATGTAAATAGAAGAAAGCAATATTAAACTGAAATACCTCAAATAATATTAATTAAGAAAATCATAACATGAATGTAGCATAAGCCAAATAGGCAACATAACTAATATAAGCATTAAAGTATCTGAAAGTAAGAGATAAATATAAAGTAAAAGAACATTGAACCTGGGATCGAGAGTCACTCCTAAAACTAAGAGAAATCCTAAATCCTAATCCTAAAGAGAGGAGAGAACCTCTCTCTAAACAATCTAAATCATGAAAACTAACTAAAGTGGAGACTCTCCTTTGAATGGATGCGTTCCCCCACTTCATAACCTCTGGTCTATGCCTTCTGGACTTGGATTTGGGCCAAAAAGGGCTTCAGAATTTGCTGGGAGCATTTTCTGCAATTTCTGGTGCGTGGCCTCTGTCACGCATCCGCGTGGGTCACGCGGTCGCGTCATTCGGAGTTTTTCTTGTCACGCGGTTGCGTCAGTCATGCAACCGCGTCATGTGTGTTTCGCTCGAGGGGCGCGGTCGCGTCAGTCATGCGGCCGCGTCAATGCCTTTTTTGCGCTGGCATGCGGCCGCGTCGCCATGCGATCGCGTGGCTGCCAATTTCTTCAAAAACTCTATTTTATGCTTTCCTTCCATTTTTGTATGTTTCCATTCCATCCTTTAAGTCATTCCTGCCTTAGAAGATCTGAAACTACTCAACACACAAATCACGGCATCGAATGGAAATAAAGGTAATTAAAATAATTAATTTTAAAGCCTAGGAAACATGTTTTTCACATACATCACATAATAAGGAAGGAAAAGTAAAACCATGCAATTAATATGAATAAGTGGGTGAAGGATTGAATAAATCACTCAGATTAAGCACAAAATATATCATAAAATATGGGTTTATCAATCTCCCCACACTTAAACAATAGCATGTCCTCATGCTAAGTCCAAGATAGAGTACGGTAAGGTTAAAGTGGTGGAATGTCATGCAATGCAATCTAATCTAAATGCAACTACCTAAATGAATGATGCATCATGCAATTCTAGTTTTTATTCACTTGTATATAAAGCTTGCATGTAGTTAAATTAATTCACATTCTCAAGGAGTCATATATATATATATATATAGCCAAACCTTAGATAATGATAAAGTGCCTTTACAATTGAGATGGGAGAGAAAAAAATTTTATAATCTTGCAAGACAATTAATAATTTAAGCAGAGATATATGTTAATGAGCTATTGAACTCTCACTGGATTTTGTATTTACTCTCTAATCACTCAGTGTTTATTGGGTTAATCACTCTATTCTTCTTTTTATTCTTTCTTTCTATAACTTTGTTCTTCATCTAACCAATCAACAATTATAGAATATAGACATACCAAAAATCATGAGGTCTTTAGTTAAGGTTGTAATGGGGCCAAGGTAAAGGTAAGGGTATATGTATAAGGCTAAGTGAGCTAATAAGTGAATCCTTAATTAGTCTAAGATCTCACCTAACATACATACTTTGTAAAGCAAAGCTTCTTTACCTATTTTCCCATATTTTCCCACTTTTGATGTTACATGCTCATGTTTCAATGTTTATTTTTATCCCATGTGCAATGCTTTATTTCACATTTGGGGAATTCTTTTGTGACCCCTTTATTTAAATACCGAAAATTAAATTTTTTTTTTAAAAAAACATATGGTAATTTAATTATTTTGATTTTACATGAGCATGCTTTCCAAAACTTTTTATTTTGAATTATTTTATTCTTTTCAACTTTTCTGCCCTTTTATTTTTATCATCCATGTTCCCAATAGGTTTCCCACATGTAAACCATACACAATTTCTATCTTAAGCTAACCAAGGATTCAACTTGGGGTTTTTATTTTGTTTTTCTGCTTAAGGCTAGTAATGTGGTTTATCGAATAAAAGGGGAATTAAAGGCTCAAGGGGGCTAACAAGGGTGATGTAAAAGGGTAGGCTATTTTGGGATAAGTGAGCTAAAGATCAAATAATGGCCTCAATCACTCTCTTGGTATGTATTTCTATTCTATAATTAGACATATAGATTAAAACAAAGTAAAGAACATCAGAATAAAAAAGAAGGGCGGAACACACAGGAATAAAAATTATGGTTTGAATGTAACTATACAATTAAGCTCAAAACTCACAGGCTGTATGTTCTCTAGCTCAAAAATTATTTATCAGTTATGTATGTCATGCAGGTTTAGTTAAAAATTCCCATTATTCTCAATGTAAAACTTAAGGTGGCTTTAAAGTTCTAGTGTTTCTCCTTGATAAAATGTTGTTAACTAACTAACATGTAATGCTATATATACAAGGTGTGTGGATTGTTTCTATTATGTTCAAGTCCCTAGTTTACTTCCTTTTTATATTTTCAATTTAAACTAAGCTATCTTATGCTAAAAAGGGTAAACTATACTAATTAATCCACAATTTCTATAACTAATAAGTTAGAATTGCAACTAAACTAAATGGCTAAAATATGAACTAAAGTGCAACATAGAATAAATACATAAAAATATATATAAGTACTGAAAAAATAAAAATAAAAATAGAAATAAAAATACAGAAAAGTAGCAAAATAAATAAAAAGAGTATGTAGTGGTTCACCAAAAAAAAGATTGCCAGAGATGGCGACCTCCCCACACTTAAAATGTAGCATCGTCCCTGATGCTCACTCAAGCAGGATGTGAAGGGGTGTCATCACTGGAAGGACGGGTAGCTGGAGTCTCTGAGGTGGTGGTCTGAGGATCAGCCTGCTGCAGAGGAGGTGCTGATTGGATAGGGATCTCGGGGTCTACAGTCTGAATCTGAGGCGGAGCCTCCTGATGTGATGCGGCCTGCTCTGTGTCTGCCTACGCAGCCTCACTCTGGGAATGGGTCTCTGCCTCGTGATCATCCGTCTCCTCCTCAGATGCCTCGGATGGTGTGTCAGGCTCGGAGGGGATGTCGCCAGATCGTATCATCAGCTTCAGGTGCTCATAGCGTCGCTTGTTGTGACGCTCCATCTGGTCAAGCCATCGAAACAGGCAGTGCACTAGATGATAGATGGGCTCTGGGGCAGGTGGAGGTGCAGTGGTGGTGGCAGGGGTAGCTGTAGAGGAAGAGGGGCCGGCAGATGGTGTGGCTGTGTCAGCAGTAGCAGTGAGGAATGGAGGTCTGTAGCCCAAAGCCAGAAAGTTCCTGCTGTGAGGGATAATCTTCTTGCATTCTGCAGCAGGTGGCTTTTCATCAGCATCCTCCCAAGGCACGTCAGCTCGACGGCCTAGCTGTGTAACCAGATAAGGAAAGGGAAGAGTGCCTCGGACGTGGACACTGGCCATGTGGTACCGGATAAAGCGTGGCAAGTATAGGTCCTTACCCTCCATCACACACCATAGGAGGGTGATCATAGTGGCTAGTATCTCAGTCTCGTGAGTACTCGGCATAATGAAGTTGCTAAGTATCTGATGCCATAGCCGAGCCTCATCATTCAGGTAAATCCGCTTGATTCCCTTTGGCATAGTGGTATTCTGACCCATAATCCAAGGAACGGTCAGGTCAAGGGCTATCCTGGCCTTGACTACATCCCAATCAAATCGCATGAAGCGCATATCCTCCTTAGCTTTTTGATAACCATCCAGCTGATCAGTTTTAGGCAGAAGCTTCAAGACATCTTCAATGGCCTCTTCAGTGACCAGAATTTGCTTTCCTCTAAGGTTCACTGCATCTAGGGAGGTTTTGAAGTAATTGCAGTAGAATTCCCTAACCCAAGATGCATTGACCTCAGTCAGGTTTCTCTCTAAGAAGAACCAGCCTCTTTGTTTGATCTGGTCAGAGGTGTATTGCTGGAGTTCTTCTGGGATCTTCAAAGTTCTCTCCAGGTATAGGTTCCTGGAGTTTGCAAACACCGGATACTTTAGCTCACAGTATCGGTTTGCAAACTTCACTGGATCAGTAGCAAGGATTAGCTGGTCGGCCTTCTCCTGCGGGGTAAAATTTTTCTCCCGCAAGGAGTCATCGTGCATAAAACTCTTGAATGGACATGGAGGATTCTCCTCTTTTCCATTTGCCAGTAGTAGCCTTTCCTTTTTCTTTTCTCTGGCTGGCAGACATCCTGAAAAATAGAAAACCAGGATATAGTGAAAACAGGAAAACAAATAAGCAAATAATCAAAAGAAACACAAAGTGGCAAAGGAGCAAAAGGATAAGGAAAATGAGTTAAGTAAATGTGCATTAAGGATTGTATAGGAGTTAAAAGTTCGAAAAGGAGAATTCACAATCCAAAATGTAATTGAATTCATGTTAAATAGAAAAATTAACATCATGCCATGGTTAGAATGTTAAAAGAAAGTGAAAGAAAATCAGAAGAGAAGTTTTGAAAGGTTAGGTTGGTTAGAATTGAGAAAGAGTTTAGGAAGTGAACATTAGTGAGTTAGTAAAAAGTGGGTTAAAGTAAGTGGCATAATGAAAATATTCCAAGTAACAAGTATTCACAGTTAGAAGCTATAAGTAACTCATATCCAAATAAGGAAAACATGTTGATGATGATTCAAATAGATATAGAAATAGCAAAAATTGGAATCAAACATCAAAAATGAAAATTATGAACCAGGAAATCAAAAAGAATAAGAAAGCTTGCCCTGTCATTCATGAATTGTTTTGGTTAAATCTAAGGAAAGCACAGTTGAAAATGCCAAAATCAAGACATAAATGGAAATATTTTACAGAGATTCGGGCAGCATTCCGGCTAAAATTGGATTGTCCCGGAAAATAAACAGCAACAGAATAGTTCATATGAATAAAAAATACAGCTGCAATTACATATAAGGAATAAGAACATGAAAATCCAGAGTAAAGAGCAGCATGAAACAAGAAATTACAGCATATGAACAAAATTAACATCACAGCAACAGCAGAATTGCGAAAATAATGAAACAAGAAACACGAACAGCGCAATTAAACAGACCTAAATCCACTAACCACATCCTAGGCTACCTAACAACCTAAAATCCACTACAACATGCATATCTAACTAGCCTAATGACGAACATAAATAGAAAAATATGAATTAACTACGAAGGATAGAAGGGTGGCATTCGTCGGAACCTGGTAGGCGTAAGAAAGAGAGTGGGGCAGAGAGGTGGCTGGGGATGACGGCGGTGGCATCTGGTGCGGCAGAAGAGGGTGGCGCGGCGGCGGTGGCTGCTGTTCGGAGGAAGGGAGAGAAAGGTAGGGGTAATGGGGATAGGGGGTAATAGGGGAAGGGAGGGGGCGTGTGGGTGGCGCTGGGCAGTGGTGACGGGGCGGCGGCGGTGGGTGGTCGGAGGGGGGTGGGTGGCGGCGGCGTCTGGGTGGTCGGCGGCGTGATGGGGGTTCGGTGGTGGTAGTTGGGTGGTGGTGGTGTGATTGGAGAAGAAGAGAGGGAAAATAGGGGTTTAAGGGGAGGCGCGACTGGTAGGGTTCGCGTGACTTAGGGGGTTATAAATTTGAATCCACGCGATCGCGGGGGGCACGCGGTCGCGTGATTGGGCTGAAATGGTGGTTGACGCGATCGCGTCAGTGGCGCGATCGCGTGGAGGGCAAAAAGAGTGAATGACGCGATCGCTGGGGCATGTGATCGCGTCGCTTGAATTTGTGCGAAATGCACAGTTCCAGCGTCGTTTCAGCGCAACTCTCTGTCTCCTTTTGGGGTGTTGTGCAATCCATGCAACGCGATCGCGTCGCTCACGCTGTCGCGTGGGATTGAGGTTGTGCAAGTGACGCGATCGCGTGAGGGACACGATCGCGTGGGCATTTTGTGCAAAACGCACAATGGCCGCACGATTCCAGCCTAACTTTCTGGACGTTGGATGTTTACGCCGATCTCCAGGTCACGCGGCCGCGTGAATGACGCGGTCGCGTGGGAAGTGTTTTTCGCAACTTGACGCGATCGCATGAATGATGCGGTCGCGTCGCGCACCCTTTTTTTATGCAGGTATGCAATTATGCAGTATGCAGAATGCAATTATTAATATGAATGAGATGCAAAACTCTAGGTTCAATAAAATAAAACTTGAAAAAAATAAAACTAAATAAAAATTGAAAAAGGGACGATCATACCATGGTGGGTTGTCTCCCACCTAGCACTTTTAGTTAAAGTCCTTAAGTTGGACGCTGGATGAGCTTCCTGTTATGGCGACTTGTGCTTAAATTCATCCAGAAATCTCCACCAATGCTTGGAATGCCAATAGCCTCCAGGGTTCCAAACTAGGCATGTGAAGCTTCTGAGCAGCTTCAAACAGATTATCAGGCTGCTGGGGTGATGATTGTCAGCATAGATTCCAAGATCCCAAACTTTGCTTTTAAATCTGCCTTCGTCTTGATCTATACTTTTCCATCTGGGCGGTTTAGAAATTAGATTCTCACCAGGATAACCAAACGTTTTTCGAGATCCATCTGATTGATCATGATGCCAATCCGTGCACTTCGAGTTGAAGCATGGAACCTTATTGAACCTTGTGCACCAGCTCTGAGCACGAGCCATTTCTCGCTTACTCTTAAAGCCGCAGAGAGCTCTAAGCTGGCCATCTGTTTCAAGCAAACCATATTCAAGTGGAAAAACACAGTTAAAGGTTAAGGATTGTACCCAATTGAAACTTGTATTGGGTGGTAATGGCCTTGGGATAGGTGGTTCCAGTGGTTCTGTGAGTTCTACTCCCTTGTACTCTTCTGTGAAATTCTCCACATCCTTGCAAGATTCTTCAAATGTATCCATGTCCTGATCAAAGCCATCTATGTCTTCCTCATCACTTAAGTCATAGACTGGAGGTTGAGAGAAATCTACCTCCATATCATCTTCGTATTCACTTGGGGAAGATTCTTCGATCTCAGAGAATTCACTTGCAGATGCAAGTTCACTACTAGGAGAACTTGACTTGTGACTATCATCATCAAGAAAATTTGCTTCTTGGGTTATTCTGTCTAGTTCTTCATGAAAGACTTGCTCTGGGGATTGCGCACAATCCTCCTTAGCATCAATTGTAACATCCTTGACAGAATGCTCCACAACCTTGGATTCCCATGGAGGTTCAGCGTCTCCTAAGTCTTCAACCAACTCTTCTTCTTCAATAATGACAGCTTCCTCTACTTGTTCCAGTACGAAACTGTGCTCTGTCTTGTCTACTGGAGTTTCTAGTATTTCTTTCATGCTACGCTCTTCATTAGATTGTCCACATGGGGCTGTGGGATGTCCTTGAATGTTCGAACGTCTAGAAAATAATTGACTTACTGCTTGCTCCAGTTGATGAAGGGTTGTTTGAAGTCGATTTACTGTTTTCTTGAGGCGAACCTCTGATTCTCGGGGTGATGGATTTGGATATGGCACAGGGGGAAGTGATGGTGTTTGGGAGTGATTGGATTGGAACTGGGGTAAATGAGGATCATACGGTGGTGAATGGTGAAAAGGAGCTTGTGAGTGTGGTGGTTCGAAGTTGTGCTGAGAGGATAGTCTATAAGCACAGGGTGGGGCTTGTTGGTAATTACAAGGTTGTCAACCACGTCTATTTGCTTGGTATGCATTGTTGAATGGTCTTTATCCATGATATCTTGGAGGGTGTTATTGCCTAAAGGGTTGATCAGATCCTCTTGGCTCCATCCATCTTTGATTGCTCTGACCTTGATGCATGTTCCTGTTATAACTTCCATTCCTTTCAAACATTAGAACCAAACTCAAAGCGGAAGGGGTGAGAATTCATAGTAGCTAAAAAGAAATAAAGAGGGAAAAAATAAAGACAAATAAAAAAGTAAAAGAAAAATATTTACAATAACCAATAATAAGGCACACGATTGCAGTTCCCCGGCAACGGCGCCATTTTGACGTTAGGATTTTATGGTGGTAAAGAATTTTATAAAAACAATCACGTTGTAGATATAGTCTCTAAACCAACAGAAATCCCTTCGTACAAACGTTTTGGTTGTCACAAGTAACAAACCCCAAAATAAATTGATAACCTAAGTATTCAAACCTCGGGTCGTCTTCTCAAGGAACTGCAGGGAAGTATGTTCTTATTATTGGTTATGGAGATTGTAAATTAGGGTTTTGAGAATGAGGAGTAAATAGTTTAATTAGCAATTGAAGTAAATGAAGAACAAGCAATTTAAATGGCGAGTAAAATAAATAAATAACTGTAAATAAACTCTTGGCAAGGTATGAGAAATTGGAGGTCCTATCCTAGTTATCCTTATCAATGATGATGAGAATTGAATCTTAATTCCACTTTGTTAACCTTTACTAAGATAAAGGAAGGTCAAGGGATTAATTGGTTTGAACTTCAATAATCCCAATCTTTTCTTAGGAAATAAATAGGATCCGAAGATCAAACCAATTAATCCCTTGACCTTCCTTTATCTTAGTAAAGGTTAACAAAGTGGAATTAAGATTCAATTCTCATCATCATTGATAAGGATAACTAGGATAGGACCTCCAATTTCTCATACCTTGCCAAGAGTTTATTTACAGTCATTTATTTATTTTACTCGCCATTTAAATTGCTTGTTCTTCATTTACTTTAATTGCTAATTAAACTATTCACTCCTCATTCTCAAAACCCCAATTTACAATCTCCATAACCAATAATAAGAACATACTTCCCTGCAGTTCCTTGAGAAGACGACCCGAGGTTTGAATACTTCGGTTATCAATTTATTTAGGAGTTTGTTACTTGTGACAACCAAAACGTTTGTACGAAGGGATTTCTGTTGGTTTAGAGACTATATCTACAACGCGACTGTTTTTATAAAATTCTTTACCACCATAAAATCCTAACGTCAAAATACATTTTGACGAGAGAACTTTTGCGTGGTCTAGAAATTCGCGGATAATATTCCTCATTGCAAGTATAGTTTCTAAACCTTCAAAAGTCCTTTCATACAAACATTTTGGTTGTCACAAGTAACAACCGCTAAATAAATTGATAACCGAAGTATTCAAACCTCGGGTCGTCTTCTCAAGGAACTGCAGGGAAGTATGTTCTTATTATTGGTTATGGAGATTGTAAATTGGGGTTTTGAGAATGAGAAGTGAATAGTTTAATTAGCAATTAAAGTAAATGAAGAACAAGCGATTTAAATGGCAAGTAAAATAAATAAATGACTGTAAATAAACTTTTGGCAAGGTATGAGAAATTAGAGGTCCTATCCTAGTTATCCTTATCAATGATGATGAGAATTGAATCTTAATTCCACTTTGTTAACCTTTACCAAGATAAAGGAAGGTCAAGGGATTAATTGGTTTGATCTTCAAATCCTATTTATTTCCTAAGAAAAGATTGGGATTATTGAAGTTCAATTTAATTAACAAAGATAACAATTATCAATCATGTTTGAGTTTGATAACTCCTGAGTTACTGATTTCTTAACCAAGACCAAAAGGAGAAAAGTAAATCTACTGGAATAAAAATGTCTTCAGATGGGAATAACAATAATGTAAATAGAAGAAAGTAATATTAAACTGAAATACCTCAAATAATATTAATTAAGAAAATCATAACATGAATGTAGCATAAGCCAAATAGGCAACATAACTAATATAAGCATTAAAGTATCTGAAAGTAAGAGATAAATATAAAGTAAAAGAACATTGAACCTGGGATCGAGAGTCACTCCTAAAACTAAGAGAAATCTTAAATCCTAATACAAAAGAGAGGAGAGAACCTCTCTCTAAACTAAATCTAAATCATGAAACTAACTAAAGTGGAGACTCTCCTTTGAATGGATGCACTCCCCCACTTCATAACCTCTGGTCTATGCCTTCTGAACTTGGATTTGGGCCAAAAAGGGCTTCAGAATTCGCTGGGAGCGTTTTCTGCAATTTCTGGTGCGTGGCCTCTGTCACGCATCCGCGTGGGTCACGAGGTCGCGTCATTCGGAGTTTTTCTTGTCACGCGGTTGCGTCAGTCATGCGACCGCGTCATGTGTGTTTCGCTCGAGGCGCGCGGTCGCGTCAGTCATGCGGCCGCGTCAATGCCTTTTTCGCGCTGGCATGCAGCCGCGTCGCCCATACGATCGCGTGGCTGCCAGTTTCTTCAAAAACTCTGTTTTGTGCTTTCCTTCCATTTTTGTATGTTTCCTTTCCATCCTTTAAGTCATTCTTGCCTTAGAAGATCTGAAACTACTCAACACACAAATCACGGCATCGAATGGAAATAAAGGTAATTAAAATAATTAATTTTAAAGCCTAGGAAACATGTTTTTCACATACATCACATAATAAGGAAGGAAAAGTAAAACCATGCAATTAATATGAATAAGTGCGTGAAGGATTGAATAAATCACTCAGATTAAGCACAAAATATATCATAAAATATGGGTTTATCACTGCCCCGAAGCCAGGTGACGCAAATGCGTGGATCACGCGGATGCGTGACCTGGCGAAAAACTCAATCCACGCTAACGCGTGGACGACGCTTCCGCATCAATTTGCAGCAACCTATACGTGACAGAATTTGCAATCAGCGATTTCTGAGCTATTTTGACCCAGTTTTTGGCCCAGAAAACATAGATTAGAGGCTATGTAGTGGGGGAATGCATCCATTCATCATTGAACAACAACAATTCATACAACTTTCATATTAACAATTTTAGGTTTTTAGATGTAGCTTTTAGAGAGAGAGGCTCTCTCCTCTCTTTTAGGATTTAGGATTTAGGATTTCTTTTAATTTTAGGATTACTTCTCTTCAGTCGCAGGTTCAATGTTCTTTAATTTATGTTTCTATTCTACTTTTATTTATTCTAATGCTTTTACTTGTATCTGACTTATGTTGCCCAATTAGCTTATGAACTTTCATGTTAAGATTTGAATGTTTTATTTAATATATTTTGAGGTATTTCAGATTTATGATTGTTTTATTCTATTTATGATGCTTTCAATTTAAATTAGATTTATTTTTCCTTTTGGTTTTGGTTAAGTAATTGGTGACACTTGAGTTGTCAAACTCAGCTGTTGGTTGAAATTGGAGTTGCTGACTGATTCGGATCACTCTAAAGCTTGTCTTTCCATAGGAGTTGACTAGGACTTGAGGATCAAAGTAATTAGTCCACTTGACTTTCCTTTGTTTAGTAAGGGTTAACTAAGTGGGATTAAAACCCAATTCTTATCACACCTGATAAGGATAACTAGGATAGGAATTCCAATTCTTATACCTTGCCAAGAGATTTTATTATTATTAATTTATTTTTATTGTCATTTAAATTACTTGCTCCTTATTTCAAAAACCCAAAAATTCTACCTTTTCCATAACTAATAATAAATCATACCTCCCTGCAATTCCTTGAGAAGACGACCCGAGGTTTGAATACTTCGGTTATAAATTTTATTGGGTTTTGTTACTTGTGATAACCAAACTTTTGCACGAAAGGATTCTCTGTTGGTTTAGAAACTATACTTACAACGCGATTATATTTGTGAATTTCTTTACCGATAGGAAATTTGATCGTCAAAAATGGCGCCGTTGCCGGGGAATTGCAAACGTGTGCCTTATTATTGGTTATTGTAAATATTTACTCTTAAATTGATTTTTTGAAAAAAAAATTCAGATTTTTATTTTAAAATTTTTTATCTTATCTTATCGTAGTTTTAAATTTCAAAATTCAAAATTCAAAATTTAAATTTAAAATTTTAAAAATCAAACCTTTTCAAAATTTAAATCTTTTTCAAATCTTTATCTTATATTGTTGACTTTTTCAAAATTCAAATTTTAAAATTTAAAATTCAAAATTTAATTTTCAAATTCAAAAATTTAAATTTCAAACCTTTTAATTTAAAAACTTATCTTCTCTTACCTAACTTGTCTTATCTTTTCTAATCTTAAAATCAAATCTTTTTCAAACCTTTTCTCTTATTTATTTTATTTTATTTTATTTTCCTTTGATTGTTTATTTGTTTTTGTTTTTAATTTTTATTAGCTACTATGAATTCTCACCCCTCTGGTTTCAAGTTTGGTTCTAATGTTATTGCAAGGAATGAAAACTATAACAGGAACATGTATCAAGGTCGATTCAATCAGAGATGGAAGGAGCCACGAGGATCTGATCAACCCTTTCGGCAACAACACCTTCCAAGATACCATGGACAACGACCATCCTACAATGCATGCCAAGACAATAGTTATGGTGGACCCCTCCGTGACAAACCACCTCCACCAAATTACTATGGTCAAGAGCCATTCCAGGGAGCGTACCAAGATGATGAATATAGTGGACCCACCCCCTTGTAGTTACCAACAAGGCCCACCATATGCTTATGAACCGCCTCCCCAACATACTTTTGAACCACCATACTCACAAGCCCCCTACAACCAAACACCTCCATATGACCCTAACGCTTATCCACCATACCAACCACCTTATGAGCCATATGAACCATACATAGAACCACCCCAATTCCAACCCAATTACTCCCAAGAACCACCACCTCCATATGCACCATATCCATATCCATCAATCCAAGAGCCTTATGGTCCTACTTATGATAGCCGAGCGCAACAAGAATCATAGGATTGTCTCATGGAAACAGTGGAAAATTTTCATGCAACCCTTCACCAACTGGAGCAACGATCAATCGATTACCTTCCCGACGTTCAAACACTCAAGGAACCCCCATGGCTTCATGTGGACAATCTAATGAAGAACGTAGCATGAAGGAGACACTAGAAACTCCAGTGGACAGTAAGGAGCATGACTTTGTATTGGAACAATTGGAGGAAGCCGTAATCATTGAAGAGGAAGAAGTGGTCGAAGACTTAAGAGATGTGGAACCTCCATGGGAACCTCCAGTCATAGAACCTCCCTCCAATAAGCTTGAAATTGATGTTGAGGATGGTGTACAACCTCCAAGACATATCATGGTTGAAGACTTTGAAGGGGATGATCAAGAGATGGATTCAATCATTGATGAATTCTTATCTACAATTGAATCCTCTCCCATTAGACTTGACATGGAGATTAAAGAAGAAGAAGCACAACCTTCCATGCCCTTGGTGAACAATGAAGAAGAGATCGAATTGGAAGAAAGCTACCAAGAGGAAGAGGTTGATATTGAAGAAGCTTGCAAAGAGGTGGAAGTTTTCAAAGAAGAGCCCAAGGGAATGGAGCTGGAGATCACCTTGCCAAGGTTGCTGGAGACCTCTCCCCCAAAGCCATCACCATCCATCCCTTCATTCAAGTGGGTAAATCTCTCATCTCTAAGCTTAATTAGCTCACTTGAATATGCTTTGCTTGAGACGGATGGGCAACTTAGAGCTCTTTGTGGCTTTAAGAGTAAGAGGGAGATGGTTAGTGGTTGGCAACACAATCCTAGGTTCATTGTGGTAGGAAGCTCACGGCTGAAGTATCATGGTTGGAAGAATATTAAATTGTATGGGTCTAGGAAGCTGTTTGGATGCCTTAGTGAGAATTTGGATTGCTTACCACCCGGTTGGAACAAAGATGGTCAACAAGAAGATGGGTGCAAAAGCAAGGTTTGGGACCCCGGAATTCAGTCTAGAAATCAACACTCTTGGGGCCTTGTCACTTGCTTTAACCTGCTTGAAGGATTTCTGCACCTAGTTTGGGATCCCGGAGGCCATTGGAATTATAAACATTGGTGGGGACTCAAGGATCAGTACAAGCACAAGCCACCATGACAAGGAGCTCACCAAATGTCCAACTTAAGGACTTTAACTTAAAGTGCTAGGTGGGAGACAACCCACCATGGTATGATCGTTCTTTTTCAATCTTAGTTTTATTTTGTTTTATTTTATTCTTAGTTCTATTTTATTTTATTTTTCTTAGTGTTCATTCATCATATCTGCACCAGCATCTGCATTCTGCATTTTTGCATTCTACATTAAAAAAAACGCACGCGACGCGTAAGCGTCGCTGACGCGTTTGCGTCATAGGTGCGTTCTGAAGAAAAGAGAATTGAACAGAAAGTCACGCGAAAGCGTGGCTGGAGGCGTGCCTTAGGCACAAATATGCCCACGCGACGGCGTCGCTGACGCGCTTGTGTCGTTTGCGAAATAGCCTCCCCACGCGTCCGCGTCACCCACGCGAACGCGTGGCCCTGTAAAATCGATGTAAAGAGGTGTATGGCAGAGAGTTATGATGGAGCTGGGATGGAATAATGCTAGAAGCACAAGCCCTATCACGCGATCGCGTCACCCATGCGAACGCGTCGCCCTAAAATTTGGCGAAATGAGTTTCAAACAGAGAGTTGCGCGAACGCAAGGCTGCTCTCGCGCTAATAGCACAAATCATGTCACGCGATCGCGTGATCCACGCGATCGCGTGATCCACGCATCTGCGTCACCTGAACTTATCGCCAATCACGCGAACGTGTGATCCACACGTCCGTGTCGCCTGCGTCGCACAACTTATCCAGATCAGCGCCAATTATCTTATCTTTTCTTTTCTAATCCTAATTTCTTCTATCTTTTCTTCTTTCTTCTTTCTTTCTTACTTATTTCTTCTTCATCTCTTTAACTTCCCATCCCTCTTCACTTTCATTCTATTTTATTTAATTTATTTGCATACTTTCATTCATTGCATTTTAATTTTGTGCATATTTTTATTTTCTTTTCTAAATTTATTATTTTCCCATTTCGTGTTAAATTTTCTTATTCAACTGTTACATCTTTTCTTGAATTATTCTGGTGCATCATGACTTGTTTTATTCTGATTGGGTATTATTATTCATAAGTCAATGCTATTCTTTTATGATACTTGCATTCCACTTGCATTGATATGCACTTATACTGTCTTGCATTACCCACACTCTCTTCCCCTTTGTTGCAATTTTTGCACTATTGATATGTCATTTGCTTCTACTATTTTCTCACTTGTATGTTGTAGCTACCATGTAATTGAGACCCTCATTATTTGGCATTAACCCAACCATATTTTATTTGTTTTTTAATCTTTATTTTTGGGTTATTTTTCTTCTTTTGCTCTTCTTTCAGGATGGCCACCGAGGAAGGGAAACAGAAAATGTTTACATGGGGAGACAAACAAGTACATCTGCACAATCTCTAGAGAAAGCATCAGTTGTAGCAGCCCGTCCACCTGCACATCTCAGCATGCACCGACGACGGTACAATCTTTAAGTGTGGGGAGGTCGATACCGACTTCCGTGGGTTAGTTACCTTCTTCTCAACACCAATATTTTTTTTGTTCATTGTTGCATTTGCATGTTTAATTGCATGTTTATTTGATTTTGTGCATCTAACCACTACTTGGTTGAAGTAATATTTTTTTTTTAAGAAACTTTTTATAGTATTTCACTAATTTGAATAAATTTTTTCCTTAAACTTGTTTGAAGAAATTTTATTTTGGAACATGGTTTAGAGCTCGAACACACAAAACCAGTGAGATTTTGAGCCTACTTGATTGGTTGCATCTTATCAACCAATATTTTTTTTTTTTGGTGTGTGTTGATCTCTCTAAAATTGTGATCTTTGTCTTGCTTGATTCTATATTTTCATGGTTTAATGTATGCATGCACTTATATGATTGAGGCCTTTGTTTCACTTAGCTTACAAACTCATATGGCCTTAACCTTTCAATTATCCTTTGTAAACCAATTTTGAGCCTATTTTACCTTTTTGTTCTTTACTTTAGCTCATCACTAACTCTAAGCTGAAAACAATAATGTCCTTAATTTGAATTCTTGATTAGCTTAGACTAGTGAAAGTGCTCATGAATTAAGTGTGGAAAAAGTGGGTTTGGAAACGTTTGGTTTGGGAATTGAGTATGTTGGACTTTGTGTGAAAATGTGAAAAATGTTGAGGACATGTTTATGCATTCAATACCTTAATCATATGCATTGAAAAAGAAAAGAAAAAAAATTTATTAAGAAAAGAAAAATAGAAAAGAAAAATAAAGGAGAAAAAGAAAAGAAAAAGAGCAAATAAATAAAAGGGGACAAAATGCCCCAAAGTAAGTGGTGAAAGCAATGCATATGTACTGTACTTGAAATTAGAATGCATGAATATGTGGAAAACATGGTTAATGGATAGTTGGATGTTGTATTATGATTACATGGATTGTCTAAGTTAGGTGAAAAGTTTAAGTTAATTAAGGATTCAGATTTTAGTCTACTTGGCCAAATACAATCCTACCTTGATCCTAACCCCATTACAACCCTTAAAAGACCTCTTGATATGTGTATCTGTGCATTAATTCTTTGTTGATTGGTAGAAGAAGAGCAAGCCTTAGAAAGCAAGGTTAGTAGAGATTGAGAGAATCGAACCTTAAACACATGAGTGATTAGAGTGTATACACTTCTAGTAAGGGTTCAATGCTCGATTCCTTGTTCCCGGCTTTCATGAGCTATCTTCTTCTTGCAAGTCTACTTGTACTTTATTTTATGATTTGAATTAGTGAAATCCAGTTCATATTTATTCTTGAAAGATTTATTTACTTTTCACCAAGTAGGTAAAATCATTTTGCATGTAGTTGCATTCACATAGATAGGTTGCATTTCATACTTATCTACCATTCCTCTTTTACTCCTTTATAGCTCTCTTAAGCTAGCATGAGGACATGCTAATGTTTAAGTGTGGGGAGATTGATAAACCACTATTTTATGGTTTATCTTGTGCTCAATTGAGTGGTTTTTTGTCCATTATTCTCACACTTATTCATACTATTTGCATGGTTTTACCTTTTCCTTCCGAATTTTGTGCTATGATTGAATACATGTTTCTTTGACCTTAATTTTATTAATTTTAATCCACCCTTTATACCATTTGATGCCGTGATATGTGCATTAAGTGATTTTAGAGATTACAGGGCAGGAATGGCTCATGAGGATGGAAAGGAAGCATGCAAAAGTGGAAGGAATACAAGAAGCTGAAGGAACTGCTAAGCTGTCCAGCCTGACCTCTTCGCACTCAAATGGTCATAACTTGAGCTACAGAGATCCAAATGACGCGGTTTCAGTTGCGTTGGAAAGCTAACGTCCGGGGCTTCGCAACGATATATAATTTGCAATAGCTGCCTAACGAGAAAACTTTTGCATGGTCTAGAAATTTGCGAATAATATTCCTCGTTGCAAGTATAGTTTCTAAACCTTCAAAAGTCCTTTCATACAAACGTTTTGATTGTCACAAGTAACAAACCCCTAAAAAAATTGATAACTGAAGTATTCAAATCTCGGGTCGTCTTCTCAAGGAACTGCAGGGAAGTATGTTCTTATTATTGGTTATGGAGATTGTAAATTGGGGTTTTGAGAATGAGAAGTGAATAGTTTAATTAGCAATTAAAGTAAATGAAGAACAAGCAATTTAAATGGCAAGTAAAATAAATAAATGACTGTAAATAAACTTTTGGCAAGGTATGAGAAATTAGAGGTCCTATCCTAGTTATCCTTATCAATAATGATGAGAATTGAATCTTAATTCCACTTTGTTAACCTTTACCAAGATAAAGGAAGGTCAATGGATTAATTGGTTTGATCTTCAAATCCTATTTATTTTCTAAGAAAAGATTGGGATTATTGAAGTTCAATTTAATTAACAAAGATAATAATTATCAATCATATATAATTTGCAATAACTGCCCCGAAGCCAGGTGACGCAAACGCATGGATCACGCGGACGCGTGACCTGGCAAAAAACTCAATCCACGCTAACGCGTGGACGATGCTTCCGCGTGACTTTGCAGCGACCTGTACGTGACAGAATTCACAATCAGCTATTTCTGGGCTATTTTGACCCAGTTTTTGGCCCAGAAAACACATATTAGAGGCTATAAAGTAGGAGAATCCATCCATTCATCATTGAACAACAACAATTCATACAACTTTCATATTAACAATTTTAGGTTTTTAGATGTAGCTTTTAGAGAGAGAGATGCTCTCTCCTCTCTCTTAGGATTTAGGATTTAGGATTTCTCTTAATTTTAGGATTACTTCTCTTCAGTCACAGGTTCAATGTTCTTTAATTTATGTTTCTATTCTACTTTTATTTATTCTAATGCTTTTACTTGTATCTGAGTTATGTTGCCCAATTGGCTTATGAACTTTTCATGTTAAGATTTGAATGTTCTATTTAATATATTTTGAGGTATTTCAGATTTATGATTGTTTTATTCTATTTATAATGCTTTCAATTTAAATTAGATTTATTTTTCCTTTTGGTTTTGGTTAAGTAATTTGTGACACTTGAGTTGTCAAACTCAGCTTTTGATTGAAATTGGAGTTGCTGACTGATTCGGATCACTCTAAAGCTAGTCTTTCCACAGGAGTTGACTAGGTCTTGAGGATCAAATTAATTAGTCCACTTGACTTTTCTTTGTTTAGTAAGGGTTAACTAAGTGGGATTAAAATCCAATTCTTATCACACCTGATAAGGATAACTAGGATAGGAATTCTAATTCTTATACCTTGACAAGAGATTTTATTATTATTAATTTATTTTTATTGTCATTTAAATTACTTGCTCCTTATTTCAAAAACCCAAAAATTCTACCTTTTCCATAACTAATAATAAATCATACATCCCTGCAATTCCTTGAGAAGACGACCCGAGGTTTGAATACTTCGGTTATAAATTTTATTGGGTTTTGTTACTTGTGACAACCAAACTTTTGCACGAAAGGATTCTCTGTTGGTTTAGAAACTATACTTACAACGCGATTATATTTGTGAATTTCTTTACCGATAGGAAATCCTATCGTCAGCCAGCTCTGCTACCTTTCCTGGCGTTAAACGCCAGTCTGTTGCCCCTTTCTGGCGTTTAACGCCAGCTAGACACCCTTTTCTGGCGTTAAACGCCAGTCTGTCTGCCATTTCTAGCGTTTAACGCCAGCCAGACGCCAGACACCCTTTTCTGGCGTTAAACGCCCAGAATGCTGCCAAACTAGGCGTTAAACGCCCATTCTGCTATCCTTACTGGCGTTTGAACGCCAGTAAGCCTGTCCTCCAGGGTGTGCTATTTTTAATGTTGTTTTTTATTCCACTTTAATTTTGTAGTTGTTTTTGTGACTTCGCATGATCATCAACCTAAAGAAAACATAAAATAATAATGGAAAATAAATGAATATAATTAAATAAAATTGGGTTGCCTCCCAATAAGCGCTTCTTTAATGTCAATAGCTTGACAGTGAGCTCTTAGAGAGCCTCACAGAGATTTAGAGCTTAATGTTGGCATCCCAACATCAAACTTAGAAGTTGAGTGTAGGGGCTTTGTTTGACTCTGTATTGAGAGAAGCTTTTCGTGCTTCATCTCCATGGTTACAGATGAAGATCCTTGAGCCTTAAACACAAGGTAGTCCTAATTCAATTGAAGGACTAACTCTCTATGTCCACATCAATCACAGCTTTTGCTGTGGCTAGGAAAGGTCTTCCAAGGATGATGGATTCATCCTCATCCTTCCCAGTGTCTAGGATTATGAAATCATCAGGGATGTAAAGGCCTTCAACCTTCACTAAGACATCCTCTACAACTCCATAAGCCTGTTTCCTTGATTTGTCTGCCAATTCTAGTGAGAAATTAGTAGCTTGTACCTCAAAGATCCCTAGTTTCTCCATTACAGAGAGTGGCATGAGGTTTATCCCTGACCCCAGGTCACACAGAGCCTTCTCAATGGTCATGGTGCCTATGGTACAAGGTATTAAGAACTTTCCAAGATCCTGTTTCTTCTGAGGTAATTTCAGTTGAAACAGATCACTTAGTTCATTGATGAGCAATGAAGGTTCATCCTCCCAAGTATCATTACCAAATAGCTTGGCATTTAGCTTCATGATTGCTCCTAGATACTGAGCAACTTGCTCTTCAATAATATCTTCATCCTCTTCAGAGGATGAATACTCATCAGAGCTCATGAATGGCAACAGTAAGTTTAGAGAAATCTCTATAGTCTCTATATGAGCCTCAGATTCCTTTGGTTCCTCTTAGAAAACTCCTTGGTGGCCAGTGGACGTCCATTGAGGTCTTCCTCACTGGAGATCACTGCCTTATCCTCCTCTCCAGGTTCGGCCATGTGGGGTATGTTGATGGCCTTGCACTCTCTTTTTGGATTCTCTTCTGTATTGCTTGGGAGAGTACTTGGAGGGAGTTCAGTAACTCTTTTACTCAACTGACCCACTTGTGCCTCCAAATTTCAAATGGAAGACCTTGTTTCAGTCATGAAACTATGAGTGGTCTTACTTAGATCAGAGATTATGGTTGCTAAGTCAGAGATGCTCTGCTTAGAATTCTCTGTCTGTTACTGAGAAGAGGATGGAAAAGGTTTGCTATTGCCAAACCTGTTTCTTCCACCATTATTATTATTAAAGCCTTGATTAGGCTTCTGTTGATCCTTCCATGAGAGATTAGGATGATTTCTCCATGAAGGATTGTAAGTGTTTCCATAGGATTCTCCCATGTAATTCACTTCTTCTATTCCAGGATTCTCAGGGTCATAAGCTTCTTCTTCAGAGGAGGCTTCCTTAGTACTGCCGGATGCAGCTTGCATTCCAGTTAGACTCTGAGAAATCATATTGACTTACTGAGTCAATATTTTGTTCTGAGCCAATATGGCATTCAGAGTATCAACCTCAAGAACTCCTTTCTTCTGAGTTGTCCCATTATTCACAGGATTCCTTTCAGAAGTGTACATGAATTGGTTATTTGCAACCATTTTAATGAGTTTCTAGGCTTTTTCAGGCGTCTTCTTCAGATAAAGAGATCCACCAGCAGAGTTGTCCAATGACATCTTGAACAGTTCAGACAGGCCATCATAGAATATGCATATAATGCTCCATTCTGAAAGCATGCCAGATGGACACCTTCTGATCAATTGCTTGTATCTTTCCCAAGCTTCATAGAGGGATTCGCCTTCCTTCTGTCTGAAGGTCTGGACTTCCACTCTAAGCTTGCTCAATTTTTGAGGTGGAAAGAACTTTGCCAAGAAGGCATTGACCAGCTTTTCCCAAGAGTTTAGGCTTTCTTTAGGTTGTGAGTCCAACCATGTCCTAGCTCTGTCTCTTACAGCAAAAGGGAAGAGCATAAGTCTGTAGACCTCAGGGTCAACCCCATGGGTCTTAACAATGTCACAGATTTGCAAGAATTCAGCTAAAAACTGATGAGGATCTTCCAATGAAAGTCCATGATACTTGCAATTCTGCTGCATTAGAGAAACTAATTGAGGCTTAAGCTCAAAGTTGTTTGCTCCAATTGCAGAAATTGAGATGCTCCTTCCACAGAAGTCAGAAGAGGGTGCAATAAAGTCACCAAGCATCTTCCTTGCATCTCCACCATTGTTATTATTTTCGGCTGCCATCACTTCTTCTTTTTCGAAAGTTTCTGTCAAGTTCTCTCTAGAGAGTTGTGCTTTAGCTTCCCTTAGCTTCCTCTTTAAAGTCCTTTCAGGTTCAGGATCAGCTTCAATAAGAATGTTCTTATCCTTGTTCCTGCTCATATGAAAAAGAAGAGAACAGAAAAGAAGAGGAATCCTCTATGTCACAATATAGAGATTTCTTTATGTGAGTAGAAGAAGAGAAGAGTAGAAGAATGAGAAGAGAAAAATTCAAACACAGAGAGGGAGAGAGGGTTTTCGAAAATAATTAAAAATATTTTTGTTTTTATTTTAATTATTAGTTAGAATTTGAAATTATTAAAAGGGATAAAATAAAATTAAAATTTAAAACAATTAGTTAATTAAAAAGGAATTTTAAAAAAGTGGTGAGGAGTTTTCGAAAATTAGAGAGAGAAAAGTAGTTAGGTAGTTTTGAAAAAGATAAGAATTTTAGAAATCGAACAAAAAGTCAAGTGTTAATTGAAAAATATTTGAAAATCAATTTTTTGAAAAGATAAGAAGTTAGAAAAAGATTTTGAAAAAGATATGATTGAAATCTATTTTGAAAAAGATTTGAAAAGAAAATTAAAAAGATTTTATTTTTGAAATTAAAGTTGATTACTTGACTAACAAGGAACTAAAAGATATGATTCTTAGAGTTTAAAGATTAAATCTTTCTTAATAGGCAAGTAACAACTTGAAATTTTTTTTTGAATTAAAACATTAAATGTTAGCATTTAATTTCGAAAATATGAAACAAAAATAAGAAAAAGATTTTGAAATGAATTTTTAAAATTTTTGAAAAACATGAAAGAAAAATGAAAAAGATTTGATTTTTGAAAAAGTTTTGAAAATATAAGATTTTTAAATTGAAATTTTGACTTGACTCATAAGAAACAACTAAATTTTAAAAAATTTTGACTAAGTCAATCCAAAATTTCGGAATTTATGAGAAGAATAAGGGAAAGATAATTTTTTTATTTTTGAAATTTTTAATGATGAGAAAGAAAAACACCAAATTGACACAAAACATAAAAATTATGAATCAAAACACATAATGCATGCAAGAACACTTTGAATGTCAAGATGAACACCAAGAACACTTTGAAGATCATGATGAACATCAAGAACATATTTTTGAAAATTTCTAAGAAAAGAAAAACATGCAAGACACCAAACATAAAAATTTTTAATGTTAAGACACTAATAAATTGAAAATGCATATGAAAAACAAGAAAAGACACAAAACATAAAAATGCAAAGATCAAACAAGAAAGATCATCAAGAACAACTTGAAGATCATGAAGAACACATGCATGAATTTTTCGAAAATTTTAAGAAAAATTAAAAGGATGCAATTGACACCAAACTTAAAATTTGACACTAGACTCAAACAAGAAACACTAAATAATTTTGGTTTTTATGATTTTATTAATTTTTTTTGGTTTTTTGAAAATTATTTTGGAAAAACGAAAAAGAAGAAAAAATTTTTTGAAAGATTTTTGAAAACTTTTTGAAAATAAAATAAAGGTTGAAACAAGAAGAAAATTACCTAATCTGAGTAACAAGATGAACCGTCAGTTGTCCAAACTCGAACAATCCTGGGCAACGGCGCCAAAAACTTGGTGCACGAAATTGTGATTCAAAAACTTGGTATGGCGAATTAGTGATCTTAACACTTCTTCACATTTCCGATGCAACTAACCAGCAAGTGCACTGGGTCGTTGATAAACCACTATTTCATGGTTTATCTTGTGCTCAATTGAGTGGTTTTTACCAACTCTTTACCCACTTATTCATACTATTTGCATGGTTTTATATTTCCTTCCTAATTATGTGTTTTGATTGAAAACATGCTTCTTTGATCTTATATTTGCTTATTATTAATCCTCTCTTATTACCATTAGATGCCTTGATATGTGTGTTAAGTGTTTTCAGATATTATAAGGCAGGAATAGCTTGGAGGATGAGAAAAAAGCATGCAAAAGTGGAAGGAATGCTAGAAGTTGGAGAAATTGCTAAGCTGTCCAGCTTGACCTCTCTGCACTCAAACGGCTATAACTTTAGCTACAGAGGTCCAAACAACGCGGTTCCAGTTGCGTTGGAAAGCTAACGTCCGGGGCTTCGATTTGACATATAATATGCTATAGTTCCTCTGACGCTAGGTGACGCGACCGCGTGATCCATGCGGCCGCATCGCAAGTGAAGGAAATCAGCGCAAATGAATTCGCAACCAGCGAATTCTGGGCTATTTTTTGACCCAGTTTGCGACCCAGAAAACACAGATTAGAGGCTATAAAGTGGGGGACTGCATCCATTCATAGGGAGGCTTTCACAATTCATAGTTTTAGGAGTAGATGTAGTTTTTAGAGAGAGAGGTTCTCTCCTCTCTCTTAGGATTAGGATTTAGGATTTCTCTTAGTTTTACGAGTGACTCTCAATCCCAGGTTCTTTATTTTTTATTTATTTTTCCAATTGGCTCATGAACTTTTCCATGTTAGATTTTACTACTTTGAATGTATTTTATTTGAGGTATTTTCAGATTTAAGATTGCTTTGCTTTATTTACATTGATGCTCTGTTTAAGATTGCTTTCAATTTAATTTAGATATTTTTCTCCCTTTTGGCTTTGGTTAGATAATTGGTAACACTTGAGTTGTCAAACTCAGGAGTGGTTGAAATTGGCAGATTTTTCTTTAGCTAGGATTGCTCTAATACTAGTCTCTCCACAGGAGTTGACTAGGACTTGAGAATCAAGCTAATTAGTCCACTTGACTTAACTAAGTAGGATTAAAATCCAATTCTCATCACATCTGATAAGGATAACAAGGACAGGATTTCCGGTTCTCATACCTTGCCAAGAGTTTATTTTACAATTATTTATTTATTTTTATTGCTCGAAAATATACCTGTGCGCATTGCCCAAACTTCCAAAACCCCCCAATTTACAATCTTCATAACCAATAATAAGAACATACTTCCCTGCAATTCCTTGAGAAGACGACCCGAGGTTTGAATACTCGGTTATCAATTTCAAAGGGGTTTGTTACTTGTGACAACCAAAACGTTTGTACAAAGGGATTTTTTTTCGGTTTAGAGACTATATCTACAACGCGACTGTTTTTATGACATTCTTTACTGGCAAAAATCCTAAAGTCAAAATGGCGCCGTTGCCGGGGAATTGCAAACGTATGCCTTATTATTGGTTATTGTAAATATTTTATTTTTGCTTGTTTATTTATTTTTGTTTTTATTTTTGCTTTTTCATAAATTAAGAGGTTATTGGTTTTTATTTAGTTATAAAAAAAATTATTTCAAAAATTTGTTCTTAGTGTTCATCTTGACCTTCAAGTTGTTCTTAGTTGTTTTCTTCGTTTTGATCTAAAAATTTGAAATTTGGTGTCATTTTATTGTTTTTCTCTTTCATTCAAAAATATTTTTAATTAATTTTTTCGAAAAAAAAAAATTTTCAGATTTTTATTTTTAAAAATTTTTTTATCTTATCTTATCTTATTTCAAAAATCAAATTTCAAAATTTCAAATTTCAAAATTTCAAAATTTAATTTTCAAATTCAAAATTTAAATAACCTTTTAATTTAAATTTATTTTTATTTTTGTTTTTAATTTTTATTTGCTACTATGAACTCTCACCCTTTTGGCTATGAGTCTGGTTACAATAATATTGCAGGAAGAAGAAATTACAATGAGAACAGGCATCAAGGTTGGAACAATCAAAGATGGGAGGAGCCACAAGGATTTGATCAACCCTCATGGCAACAACCACCTCCAGTGGACTATCAACAACCACCACCATATGCCTATGGACCCTTTCCTCAACATGACTTTGGACCACCATACTCACAAGCCTCTTTCCACCATTCACCTCCATATGACCCTAACCCTCAACCACCATACCAACCACCTTATGAGCCATATGAACCATATATAGAACCACCCCAATTCCAACCCAATTACTCCCAAGAACCACCACTTCAATATTCATCATCTCCATATCCATCAATCCAAGAGCACTATGATCCTACTTATGAAAGCCGAGTGCATCAAGAGACAAAGGATCATTTCAAGGAAACAGTGGATCGATTTCAGGCAACCATTCAACAACTGGAGCAAGCATTAATTCAATGGGCTTCTAGACGCTCAAATATACAAGGATCAGCCACAGCTCCATGTGGACAGTCTAGTGAAGAGCGTAGCATGAAGGAGATACCAGAAACCCCAGTGGACAAGACAGAGAATGAATTCGTACTAGAACAAGTAGAAGAAGCTGTCATTGTTCAAAAAGAAGAAGAAGTGGTTGAAGACTTAGGAGATGCAGAACCTCCATGGGAAAGTCCAGTCATAGAACCCCCTTCCAAGACGTTTGAAATTGATGCTAAGGAGGGTGTACAACCTCCAAGGCATATCACGGTTAAAGACTTGGAAGAGGTTAGTTGTTCAAGAGATGGAGATTCAAGAAGAAGAAGCACAACCTCCCACGCCCTTGGAAAGCAATGAAGAGAAGATTGAATTGGAAGAAAGCTACCAAGAGGAAGAGGTTGAAATTGAAGAAGCTTGCAAAGAGGTGGTAATTATCAGAAAAGAGCACAAGGGAGTGGAGCTTATAATTTCATTAAAAATGCCTCCCCCTAAGTTGCCATCATCCTTCACAACATTCAAGTGGGTAAAATTCATATCCCTTAGCTTTCTAATTCCACTTGAATATGGGCTACTGGAGACGGATGGTCAACTTAGAGCTCTTTGTGACATTAAGAGTAAGAGAAAGATGGCCAGTGGTAAGAATTGTCCTGCAAGGTTCATCATGGTTGGAAGCTTTAAGTTTAAACGCAAAGGTTGGTATAAAGCTCAACTGAATGGGTCTAGGAAGCTGTTTGGTCACTGCAGTGAGAATTCAGATCACCTTTCACCCGGCTGGAAAAATGCAGATCGAGACAAAAACGGGTGTAAAAGTAAAGTTTGGGATCCTGGAATCTGTTCTGGCATTTGTCACCCCAGGAGCCTAAGAATCTGTTTGAAGCTTCTTAAGGGCTTTACATGCTTAGTTTGGGACCCCGGAGGTTACTGGAATCACAAACACTGGTGGAGATTCCTGGATGAGTTCAAGCATAAGCCACCATAACAGGAAGCTCATCAAATGTCCAACTTAAGGACGTTAAAGCAAAGTGCTTGGTGGGAGACAACCCACCATGGTATGATCATCCTTTTTCATTTTTATTTAGTTTTATTTGTTTTTGAAATTTATTTTATTTTGTCATATTGAACCTGGAGTTTTGCATCACATTCATATTAACACTGCATTCTGTATTTTTCATATTACAAAAAAAAAAAAAGCGAGCACGCGACGCGACCGCATCAGCGACGCGTCCGCGTCGCAAGGAGATGGGAGACAATATTAATATGAACAGAGAGTTTCGCAGGAGCAGCGCTGAAGGCGTGCCAATGGCACAAATCACCCCACGCGACCGCGTCATATGGGAATAATAGCCTCCCACGCGACCGCGTCACCTACGCGGCCGCGTGACCTGAAATCGGCGTAAAAAAGGTTCATGGCCGAAAGTTGTGCTGGAGTTGGGCTGGAATCGTGCTGGAAGCCCAAACCTCACCACGCGAACGCGTGCCCCACGCGTCCGCGTCATATCCCCATGATGGCCACTCACGCGATCGCGTCAATCACGCGACCGCGTCACCCAGGATTTTGGTAATACTAAGTTTTGAACAGAGAGTTGTGCGACCGCGAGGCTGCACTCGCGCCACTAGCACAAATCAAGTCACGCGATCGCGTGCCCTACGCGTCCGCATCACCTGATCTTGTTGCGCACCACGCGGCCGCGTCACCCACGCGACCGCGTCGCCAGCGTCACACACCTTAACCTCATATGCCAAAATATCTTGTCTTTCTCTTCTCCAAATCCTATTTTCTCTTTTCCCTCCTTATTTCTTACTTACTTCTCCTCTCTTTCTTTCTCTTCTCATTCTTCTTATCTTCCATTTTATTTTACTTCATATTTCATTCATTGCATTATTTTCACTAGTGTTGGAATTTTATTTAGGTCGTTGTGGATTATTGCATAATTTGACAATTATATATTACTTTTTAAAGGATGCTTGCATGTTCAATTTAATACTTTCAAATAGCTTATTTACCATACATGCTATGTGTTTGTGAAAAAGCCCATATGGCATTATGCACTTCTCTATTATACTTTATACTATTTAATGCTTGCTTTTCATAAACCCCCTTTACTATTTTAATTGAATATAATTATCAATACAAACATGATAATTTATTACAAGTAATGCTTGGTCTATGCTACTCATGCCCTTTTCCGGCATGCCAATAAACACCCTGTATCCACTTATCTTTTGATGCACTGGCTATTTTTCATTACTGGCTTTTCACATGTACTCGAGAGCATGTGTTAATGTCAATTATATCCTAATGTGCATCCATCACCACTCTTCCATTTTCTTCCTTGCTATATATCTATTTGAATTTAATTTACTTTCTCTTCCCTTCTTCAGGATGGCCACCAAGGAAGGAAAGGAGAAAGCTACTCCCAAACCGCCGGCAAGGAAAGAAACAAAAAAAGAGCCCAGCTGAGAAACCACAACCCCCATCCACTTGCACATCTTAGCATGCACCGAGGACGGTGCAATCTTTAAGTGTGGAGAGGTCGATACCGATCTCCATGGGTTAGTATTTTCTTCTCAAACACCAATATTTTATTTTTCTTGTTAGTTGTTGCATTTGCATGTTTAATTGCATATTTGTTTGATTTTTTTTGCATATTTTACCACTTGGTTAAAGTAATACTTTCTTTTTCAAGAAACCTTTTAGAGCATTTCACTAATTTGAAAAAAAAAAAATTTACACTTGTTTGAAGAAATATTATTTTGGAACATGGTTTAGAACTCGAACACACAAAACCCGTGAGATTTTTTAGCCTATTTGAATTGGTTGCATTTTATCAACCAAAAATTTTGTTTTAGTGTGTATTTTTCTCTCTAAAATTGTGATCTTTGTCTTGCTTAATTCTATATTTCCATTATTTGATGTATGCATACACTTACATGATTGAGGCCTTTGTTTCACTGAGCTTACATACCCATATGGCCTTAACCCTTCATTATCCCTTGCAAACCAATTTGAGCCTATTATACCCCTTTGTTCTTTACTTTAGCACATCATTAAACTCTAAGCGGAAAACAATAATGTCCTTAATTTGAATCCTTGGTTAGCTTAGACTAGTGAGAGTGCTTATGATTTAAGTGTGGGAAATTGGGTTTGGAAATATTTGGTTTGAGAATTGAGTATGTTAGAATTTTCTAAAAAAATGTGAAAGAAATGTTTGGGACATGTTCATGCATTCAATAAATTAATCATATGCATTGAGAAAAACAAAAGAAAAAAAATATATATATATATAAAAGAAAAAAAAAAGAGAGAGAAAAAGAAAAGAAAAAGTGCAAATAAGAGAAAGGGGACAAAATGCCCCAAAGTAAGTGGTGAAAGCAATGCATATGTACTGTACTTAAAATTAGAATGCATGAATATGTGGAAAACATGGTTGATGGATAGTTAGATGTTGTATTGTGATCACATAGATTGTCTAAAGTTAGGTGGAAAGTTTAAGTTAATTAAGGATTCAGATTTTAGTCCACTTGGCCAAATACAATCCTACCTTGACCCTAACCCCATTACAACCCTTAAAAGACCTCTTGATATGTGTATCTGTGCATTAAATTTATGTTGATTGATAGATGAAGAGCAAGCCTTAGAAAGCAAGGTTAGTAGAGAATTGAGAGAATCGGACCTAAAAACACTTGAGTGATTAGAGTGTATACACTACCAGTGAGGGTTCGATGCTCAATTTCTTGTTCCCTGCTTTCATGAGCTATTTTCTTCTTGCAAGTCTATTTGTACTTCATTTTCATGATTTAAATTAGTGAAATCCAATTCATATTTCCTCTTGAAAGATTTGTTTACTTTTAACTAAGTAGGTGGAAACATTCTGCATGTAGTTACATTCATAGGTTGCATTTCATACATTCTTCATTCTTTATAGCTTCTCTTGAGCTTAGCATGAGGACATGCTAGTGTTTAAGTGTGGGGAGGTTGATAAACCACTATTTCATGGTTTATCTTGTGCTCAATTGAGTGGTTTTTACTAACTCTTTACCCATTTATTCATACTATTTGCATGGTTTTATATTTCCTTCCTAATTATGTGTTTTGATTGAAAACATGCTTCTTTGATCTTATATTTGCTTATTATTAATCCTCTCTTATTACCATTAGATGCCTTGATATGTGTGTTAAGTGTTTTCAGATATTATAAGGCAGGAATGGCTTGGAGGATGGGAAGAAAGCATGCAAAAGTGGAAGGAATGCTAGAAGTTGGAGAAATTGCTAAGCTGTCCAGCCTGACCTCTCTGCACTCAAACGGCTATAACTTTAGCTACAGAGATCCAAACGATGCGGTTTCAGTTGCATTGGAAAGCTAACGTCTGGGGCTTCGATTTGATATATAATATGCTATAGTTCCTCTGACGCTAGGCGACGCGACCGCGTGATCCATGCGGCCGCGTCGCAAGTGACGGAAATCAGCGCAAATGAATTCGCAACCAGTGAATTCTGGGCTATTTTTTGACCCAGTTTGCGGCCCAGAAAACACAGATTAGAGGCTATAAAGTGGGAGACTGTATTCATTCATAGGGAGGCTTTCACAATTCACAATTTTAGGAGTAGATGTAGTTTTTAGAGAGAGAGGTTCTCTCCTCTCTCTTAAGATTATGATTTAGGATTTCTCTTAGTTTTAGGAGTGACTCTCAATCACAGGTTCTTTATTTTTATTTATTTTTCCAATTGGCTCATGAACTTTTCCATGTTAGATTTTACTACTTTGAATGTATTTTATTTGAGGAATTTTCAAATTTAAGATTGCTTTGCTTTATTTACATTGATGCTCTGTTTAAGATTGCTTTCAATTTAATTTAGATATTTTTCTCCCTTTTGGCTTTGGTTAGATAATTGGTAACACTTGAGTTGTCAAACTCAGGAGTGGTTAAAATTGGCAGATTTTTCTTTAGCTAGGATTGCTCTAATACTAGTCTCTCCACAGGAGTTGACTAGGACTTGAGAATCAAGCTAATTAGTCCACTTGACTTAACTAAGTGGGATTAAAATCTAATTCTCATCACATCTGATAAGGATAACAAGGACAGGATTTCCGGTTCTCATACCTTACCAAGAGTTTATTTTACAGTTATTTATTTATTTTTACTGCTCAAAAATATACCTGTGCGCATTGCCCAAACTTCCAAAACCCCCAATTTACAATCTTCATAACCAATAATAAGAATATACTTCCCTGCAATTCCTTGAGAAGACGACCCGATGTTTGAATACTCGGTTATCAATTTCAAAGGGGTTTGTTACTTGTGACAACCAAAACATTTGTACGAAGGGATTTTTGTCGGTCTAGAGACTATATCTACAACGCGACTGTTTTTATGACATTCTTTACTGGCAAAAATCCTAACGTCAGTCGTCCAAGTAATACCTTACGTGAGTAAGGGTCAATCCTACGGAGATTGTGGGCTTGAATCAAGCTATGGTCATCTTGTAAATCTCAGTCAGGCGGATTAAATTGGTTATGAGGTTTTGATAATTAAAATATAAATAAAACATAAAATAAGATAGAAATACTTATGTAATTCACTGGTGGGAATTTCAGATAAGCGTATGGAGATGTTTTGTTGCTTCTGAACTTCTACTTTCCTACTGCCTTCTTCCAACCATGCGTTACCTCCTTCCATGGCAAGCTGTATGATCCTCTCGGATGAAAACAAATCTATCTGCGCTGTCACTGCAGGGCTAATCATCTGTCGGTTCCCGCTAGCGTTGGAATAGAACCATTGTACTTTTGCGCACTGTCACTTGCCCTCCACATTCGCAGGTTTGAAGCTCGTCACAATCATCCCTTCCCAGATCCTACTCGGAATACCACAGACAAGGTTTAGACTTTTCAGATCCCGGATCCTACTCGGAATACCACAAACAAGGTTTAGACTTTCCGGATCCCAAGAATGTTGCCAATGGTTCTAGCCTATACCACGAAGACTCTGATCTCATGGAATGGAAGGCTCTGTTGTCAGGAGAGGCAACCATGCGTCGTGAACCAGGAGGCTAAGAGATGCACACTCAAGCTATTGCAGATAGAATGGAAGTGGTTGTCAGGCACGCGTTCATAAGTAAAAATAATGATGAGTGTCACGGATCATCACATTCATCAGGTTGAAGTGCGAGTGAATATCTTAGAATAAGAATAAGCTTGAATTGAATAGAAGAACAATAGTACTTGCATTAATTCATGAAGAACAGCAGAGCTCCACACCTTAATCTATGGGGTGTAGAAACTCTACCGTTGAAAATACATAAGTGAAAATAGGGTAGACATGGCCGAGTGGCCAGCCTCCCATGGAGGTCTCAGAACGTAAAAGTTACATCATATGATCAAAAGATGTGAAATAAACCTCTAAAAGTAGTTTTATATTAAACTAGTAACTAGGGTTTACAGAAAATGAGTAACTAAGTGCAGATAGTGCAGAAATCCACTTCCGGAGCCCATTTGGTGTGTGCTTGGGCTGAGCATTGAAGCTTTTTCGTGCTTGGGCTGTTCCTGGAGTTAAACGCCAGCTTTGGTGCCAGTTTGGGCGTTTAACTCCAATTTTGGTGCCAGTTTGGGCGTTTTACACTAGAATTCCTTGGGCTGACTTTGAACGCCAGTTTGAGCCATCAAATCTCGGACAAAGTATGAACTATTATATATTGCTGGAAAGCCCAGGTTGTATACTTTCTAACGCAATTAAGAGCATGTCAATTGGGCTTCTGTAGCTCCAAAAAATCCACTTCAAGTGCAGGGAGGTCAGAATCCAACAGCATCTGCACTCCTTTTTCAGCCTTTGAATCAGATTTTTGCTCAGGTCCCTCAATTTCAGCCAGAAAATACCTGAAATCACAGAAAAACACACAAACTCATAGTAAAGTCCAGAAATGTGATTTTTGAATAAAAACTAATAAAAACATAATAAAAACTAACTAAAATATACTAAAAACTATGTAAAAACAATGCCAAAACGGTATAAATTATCTGCTCATCAGTTACCTTTTAAATCCTTTATGATTATGTGATGTTGTTTTGATGTTGGGTATATCATTTTGGGGTATTGCATTTTTTGCATTTATTCAATTTGCTTATTGCTTGAATGTGCACACCAAGTGTTTGTTGAATTGCACCTATCACATTTTTAGTCAATTTTGACACTATACTTTCAATTTGGTGCTCTTCTCTCAACACAATTGCTTCCTTATTGTACATTGAACTCATTGCACTTCATCTTTACCATTCATATGCTCATACCCATGACTTGCTTTCTTAGGTCATTTTGCAAGAATTGTGTTTCAACCCTCTCTAACTCCGCTTTATTCCTTTTGCATGCTTTGTTGTCTTGGAGTTAGATTAGGTAATTGATTTTCTTGCGCTTTTTATCTTTCTTGTATATGTCACTTGGGGTTGTTAGTGATGCTTAAGTTTATTCTTCTCATGCTTTACTTGCATGCCTTTCTCACTCTTGCATCCCATGCTAGTGCATTACTCCGTGTTTCAGTGGTTGTCTTGCTTGTATGTTGCAGCTGTCATGTTTTTAAGATACCTTTTCTTTTGTGGCACTTTTCTCACTAGCATGTTATAATTCAAGTGTGGTTTCTTTGAGTTTAATGTCTTCTCTTTTTTCTCTCCTTTTTGAGATGGCCATAAAAAAGGACAAGAAAAAGGCACCGAAGAAGCCGCCTACCAAAAGGGTACCTCAAAGATCCACCGCCAAGGCACCCCATGCGCCCAAGGCTAAGCCTCTTCCTAATAAGGCGTGAAGCATCATTAATATTGATGAACAAGAAAAAGAAAAGGACAACCCTGCGAGGGACCCCACTAGGTTTTCCAACCGCTATTGTGAGCTCATGTTCCCATCATGATTGCACGTAATTATCATTCTGAACCTTTTCTTACCCCTCCGGGTCATATAGTTCAGTTTGTCATATCTCGCATTGAGCGGCGAGGATGGGAATTTCTCATGAGGAGACCCCAAGAAGCCAATCTCTCATGGGTGGTGGAGTTCTACACCAATTACCACTCCCCTTCTCTTCAGACTATTTTTGTGCGCCGGAAGCAAGTCCCGGTTTCCGAGAAGTCTATTCAAGAAGTACTTAGAGTCTTACCCGTGCCAGATGAGGTAGATGGTTACCAAGAGGCCCTCTGCCAGCGTGATGACTTCAATTTTGTTTTTTATTGGGACGCTGTCCACCGGGTTATTGTCGAACCGGATACATTTTGGACCTGGGGAAGACTCAGGATCCGACCCAAGGGCATTCTTGCACACTTTCTGACCGTAGAGGCTCGAGCATGGACCCAGATCTTGTCTCATTACGTGTTTTCCAACACTCACGAGACATTGATCACCGCGGACCTAGCCTTGTTAGTTTGGTGCATACTCACAGAGTAGTCAGTTAACATTGCTCGCCTCATCCACTAAGCCATGGGTCGTGTTTATGCCAAGGGTAACCTACCCTTTCCCCGTCTTGGTGACGGAGTTATTTGCTACTGCTGGTGTTTCCCGGGAGACTAAAGATCAAAAAGCAATGATTCCGGTAAAGGGCGACGTCGTCCCAACCGGAAAATATCTCAAGCCTCCGGTGGAACCCGGAAAGCTTGATATAGTTATCCCCTCGGATATCCCTACCACTTCTTCTACACCACAAGGATCTTCCCACCAACGGCTTGAGGATCTCCATAAGAAGATGGATAGATATGAACGGCGGAACCAGCGCCGATTTGCTTATATAAAGAAGCTTTTGAGTTTTGTGACCCCTTCTATGGAGGAACCGGAGATCTCCACATCCACCTCTGATGCCAGGGCATTTTGGCCAGTTTCACTGACCTTTTCTTTACTGTTTTTAGGGTAGTTTCATGCATTTCCTTAGGAAATAAGCTAGTTTTGGGTAGATATTCACTTACATCTTGATTCAAGCATACATTGTGCACTTTACATGATTTCATGAGGATTTTGCATGAATTTAAGGACAAATTGAATGTTGCATTTCCCATGACTTGGACTAGAACTTTGATGCACTTTATTGCTTGATTTTAGGACAAAGGAAGCAAAGAAGAACCACATTAGTGGCTACGTTAGTTACACTAACGTTAACACTAATGTGGAATGGGAGTAACTTGCAAAGTTAATGAGAAAAGTAATTGCCAATAACGCTCTCGAAGCCATCATTGCCCACGTTAAGAGTCACGTTAACTAAGTTAACGTGAACTCTAACGTCGAAGAAAGGAAATAGAGCCAACGTTAGTGACATTTAACATTATCACTAACGTTGGACCAAGCTCATAAGTGGCCACGTTAGTTGCCACGTTAACTTAGTTAACGTGGCCTCTAACGTTAAGAAGTAAAGGGGAAGCCAACGTTAGTGACATTCAACTTTGTCACTAACGTTGGCCAAGTCACAATAAGCCACGTTAACCTAGTTAACGTGGAAGCTAACGTGAAGAGACAAAGTGGTCGACAACGTTAGTGACACCAAACATTGTCACTAACGTTGGAAGGAACCCACACAAGCCCCAATAAGCCACGTTAACTCCCACGTTAACTTAGTTAACGTGGAAGTTAACGTGAAGAAGGGAGGTGATAGCCAACGTTAGTGACACCCAACATTATCACTGACGTTGGAATGAGCCCACATAAGCCACTATGAGCCACGTTAACTCCCACATTAACTTAGTTAACGTGGATAAGGGAATGATGAGCCAACGTTAGTGATACTCAACTTTGTCACTAACGTTGGAGATGGCTAGCATGGCCACGTTAGAAGCCACGTTAACCTAGTTAACGTGGACTCTAACGTGAGAATTAGGGGCACATTGGAACGTTAGTGACAATGGTAAGTGTCACTAACGTTCTCGAAGGTTGGCAAGCCTACGTTAAAAGAGCCACGTTAACTAAGTTAACGTGGACTCTAACGTAGGGAAGGGGGAGAATCCTCAACGTTATTGAGAAAGTTGAGTCCTAATAACGTGTGCGAAGGATATAGTGGAAATGTTAGTGGCAATGTTTGTGCCACTAACGTTGAAGTTAACGTGGCTCTTAACTTTGGTGAGGAACGTTAGTGAAAAAGGTGATTGCCACTAACGTTCTCGAACCCACATTTTCACTGAACGTTAACACCACTAACTTCCTGAGCTAAAAGTCTCTGCCCACTTCACACTTTCTCTCTGCAAGTAAAGCTAAGCCCAATAAAGAAGAAAACTGCTTCAAACTCAAGATCCAAAGTCCCATACCCAAGACTTGAAGAATCAACTAGAAGAACAGAAGAGTAGTATATATAGGAGTAGCTTTGAATTATTTTGGGAGTTAGAAATTATAGGGAGCCTCTTGGCATAGAACTACTCTCTGTATTTTACTTTCTCTGCACTTCTAGTTTCATGATGTATTCTCCATCTTTGTTTTTATTTTCCAGAGCTATGAACAACTAAACCCCTTTCATTGGGTTAGGGAGCTCTGTTGTAATTTGATGGATCAATACTAGTTTTCATTATTCTTCTTCTATCTTTTCTCTTGATTTTACTTGAAAGCTTTCGATCTTCATCCAATTGGGTAGTTATCTTGGAAAAGAAGCTATTCATACTTGGATCTCTTCTGAACCTTGAAAGAGGAATGAAGAGATCATGCTAGAAATGCTTTCTCATGCTGGACCAAATTGGGTTTGGATGGATATGTGACTATAATCCTCTCAACACTTGATTTGGAAAATGCATGTGGTATAATCAGTGACCATACTTCATCTCTTCTCATGAGCAATTGACCAAGAAATTGGCTATTGATCAAGATTTGAGAGATTGAATTACAAGAAATTGTAAGTCGATCACTTAAGATTGCCAAGGAGATCAATGAGTGCATTGATTGAGGAAGAGATAAAAATGAAATTGATCCGGAGAATGCAACATCTCCTGAGCCCAATGAACTCCCCATTTCTGATCTTACCCATTCTCTTTAATTTCTGTTATTTACTCTTATGAGCAATTCCATCATTCCCATTTACAATTCTGCAATTTACTTTCCGTCATTTACGTTCAGCTCTTTACTTTCAGCATTTACTTTTCTGTTATTTACTTTCCCGCCATTTAATTTTCTGCAATTCTCAACTCAACTTCTGGATTCGCTCAACTAGAACATTCCTCTAGTTAAAGTTGCTTGATCAATCAATCCCTGTGGGATTCGACCTCACTCTATTGTGAGTTTTTACTTGACGACAAATTCGGTACACTTGCCGAAGGAAATTTGTTATGAGACAAGTTTTCCGTGCATCAACCTCGTACTTAAGTGAAGAGAGCATTCACGAATGGGATAGTAGAAGTTCCAAACCCGACCACCACTGGCACCTTACTAGCAGCACGGAGGACCATGCTAATTCTTAAGTGTGGAGAGGTCGTTCGACCGATCTCCGTGGATAATAATCTCCTCTTTTCAACATCTATGGACTTTAATTCTCTTTTTTTTGTTAATTAGGACACCTTGCATGTTTAGTTAGTTTTTCTTGTTAGGACTACTTGGTTAGGGTGATGACCTCCTTTCCAAGAAACTGTGTTTTCAGGGCACCCTACCAATTTTGAAAATTTTTTTGCGATAAACTTTCTTGAAGAATGTATTTTGGAACATGGTTTTTGAGCTAAGAACACAAGCATGTGAGTTTTGAGCCTTATTGTGTGGTTACATCTTATAACCACTTATTTCCATTCTTGTATGCATCATTCCCCTTCTATGATTGTGATCTTTGATTTGTTTGATTCTTTATATCTATTATTCCATGTATACATGCATTTATATGATTGAGGTCATCATTTCATTTAGCTCACTTACCCAAATAGCCTACCTTTCATCAACCATTGTTAGCCAAATTTGAGCCTATTTAATCCCTTTTGTTCTTAATTTTAGCACATCACTACCCCTAAGTGAAAAACAATAAATGTCCCTTAATTTGAATCTTTGATTAGCTTAGGCTAGTGAGAGTGTGTATCATTTGGGTATAGAAAACTTAGGACATTGGTTGAGGTAAAAGTGTATTTTGTAGTTTTGTTGAAAATCATGGGACTGGGTACATGCTTATGCATTAAATATGTAAAACCATATGCATTGATACTTTTGTATATACTTGATTACAAAAAGAAAAAAAAAAAAAATATATATATATATATATATATATATATATATATATATATATATAAAGAAAAAAGATATATAGAAAAAGAAAGAAAAAGAAAAGCAATTGAAGTTCAATAAAAATCAATGCATATGTGTGGTAATCAAAAAGAGAATGCATGAGTATATGGAAAAGTGAGAATCATGGGTAGCTAGGTATTGTATTAGAATTATATAGGTTGTTATATGTGTTTGGTGAGATCTTAGGTTAATCAAGGATTCAAATTTCAAGCTCACTTGACCATATACATCCCTACCTTTACCCTAGCCACATTACAACCTATGAATAAGTCCTCATGATACTTGTATGCATGCATTGAGTAATTGTTGATTGTTAGATGAAAAACAAATTTTGGAAAGTATGATTAGGGGAGGATTGAGTGACGAACCCTATACACTTGAGCGAACAGAGTAGATACACTTCCGGTGAAGGTTCGACGCTCAACTCCTTGTTCCCGGCTTTCACAAGCGTTCGTCTTACAAGTTATATGCAGTTCATTTTGATGTTTGAATTGGTAGGATTCATGGACTACAGGTCACCTTAGCCCTATATGCTCATATGTGTTCTTGGAGGATAGATTTACCCTTGACCAAGTAGATAGATACATTTACATTAGTTGCATGCATTCATTTAGGTAATTTGCACTTCATGAACCCTTTCCTCCCATGGTCTTTGGTCTTTTTATTTTTAGCATGAGGACATGCTTGGTTTAAGTGTGGGGAGGTTTGATAAATCCCAATTTTGTGGTTTATATTGTGTAGAATTTAGGGGATTTTGTCAATATTTTCCACACTTATTCACAGAAATTGCATGGTTTTGTGTTCTCTTCTTAATTTTGCTTCATGATAGAAAACATGCTTCTTTTGCCTTAAAAATGCCATATTTTGATCTTCTTCTATTACCATTCAATACCGTGATATGTTTGTTGAGTGATTCAGAGTTTGTAGGGCAAGAATGACCTAGAAGAGAGAAAGGAAGCATGCACAAGTGGAAGGAACATGAAGAATTGGGCTTTAGAAAATCGACTGCGACGCGCACATGTAGCCTACGCGCACGCGTGGGTGCAAGGAGCTGGGCATGGCGCGCGAAGAGTGACGCATCTGCGTGGATTGGCGATTTCCCCATCGACGCGTACGCATGCTTCACGCGTACGCGTGACGAGCAGCACGTGACCTCATTAATGAAATCGTAGCTGGCAATTTCTGAGGCTCTTCAGGCCCAAATTCAAGATGATTCTACATGAAAAAGACCCAGGAACTCTAGGGAAAAAAGGGGGGGGGATCATTCATTACACACTTAGACATAATTTTGGCTAGTTTTTTGTTCTTGTTCTTCTAGAGAGAGAAACCCTTATTCCTCTCTAGATCTAATTTGATTTGATCTTCCCTTGTTGAATTCTAAATTGGGTTTTATTGATTTCTAATTTTGATTACTTAATTTGAATTCTCTAGTATAATTTTGTTGAGATCTTGTGTTAGATTTTTATTTTCTTGTTATTTCCCATTTTCTATTCATCTTATGAACTTTGTGGATCTTGAATTTCGAATGATACATTGATATTTTCCATGATTAATAGTGTTGTTTGAGTGGTTTTCTATTGATAATTGTTAGTGGGTACTTTCAATTTCCTATTTATTTGCAATTTGAATATGTCTTTTATTAATGCATACCATGTGTTTGATGAAATATTTCCTTTGATTATGGAGTAGTTTTCTTTACTCTTGGCCTAGGCTAAGGGAATTGGGTAAACTTGAGTCATTGGGTCTAATTGATTTGGTGATTTGAGAACCCTTAGTGGTCAAGTTGATACCTATTGACACTAATCCACTACTATGTCAATTGGTAGTTGGATTGGGACTTAAGAGTTGAGATTGATCAAGCCACTTGACATACCTCAAGCTTAGGAATAAATATTACGTACTTAAAGCTGTTGGAGGTAGACTTAGTGAGTTTGGTTCCTCATAATTATCAAGATATAGTTATTAGACAAGGATGGTAACTCCAACTCCTATGCCTAGCCAATAGTTCCTTTTATTATTCATATTTGAAATCCAAAAATTTCAATCGCTTAATTCTAGTTATAGTCAATTGCTTAGTTCTAGAATAGAATTATATTAGATGTTCTTTTGTTAGTTTGAAAATGCTCATACCTTACCTTAGTTACTTGATTTAGTTTCTTGCATTTTAAGATTTCTTACATGTTAAGTCTAGTAGTTTAATTTCTTGATCATGACTCCCAACCCCGAAATTCTAACCAATGTTGATGCACATGTTTGCCCATTCCTTGTGAGACGACCCGAGGTTTGAATACTTCGGTTTACTTTTATTGGGGTTGAACTTTGTGACAACCAACTCTTTAAAATTTTATTGAGAGTTGTTAGTTGGTTTGGAACTATGCTTACAACGAAGTTCTATTTCTATTAAGAGAAATTCTAGACCGACAATAATTCTTGTATCACAAGGTTTGAAGACCGCAAGACCTCCACCTCAAAATCTCTGAAAGGAAGTCGGATACCTAACCTAGTAAAAAAGCAATCGTAGGCATAAAAGAAAGGTTGTTCAGACTCTACTATATGGGGAAAACACACTCTCTCCTCGGGGTCGGCGGTTCTAGGATATAGCTCCTCTCATCCTCCCTGTTTTCACAAATACTATGGTACCTACACAACTCGTCACAATACTCCCTATCAGTTACAGGGACACCGCAAAGAACAACCCTATCTACCCAGGCCCAAAGAGCAGGGAGAACCTTAGCTGACATGTTCAAAATAACCTTGTCAGATGATAAACCCCAATTTTGTGGTTTATCTTGTGTTGAATTTGGTGGGTTTTATCAACTTATCTCACATTTATTCAATAAAATAGCATGCTTTTGTAATTCTCCCTAAATTTGTGCTTAAAAGTGAAAACATACTTTTTAGGCCTTAAAATAGCTAAATCTAATTCACTTTAATTCCATTCGATGCCTTGATATGTTTGTTGAGTGATTTCAGGTTCATAAGGCAAGGATTGAATGGAAGAAGTGAAGAGAAAAGCATGCAAAGTGGAGAATTCATGAAGAAATAAGTATTTAGAGGATTCATGGCCACACGCATGCGTCATCCACGCGTACGCGTAAGAGAGAACTTTGTCAAGGTCACGTGCACGCGTCAGCCATGCGTACGCATGAGGAGGAATTTTGGCAAGCAACGCGCATGCGTGAAGTTGGTGACCTGATTAAAGTGAAGATGTTGGGGGCGATTTCTGAGCTTTCCAGGTCTAAATCTAACTCGAATTCAAGATTGGATAAGGAGGGAGCAATTAGGTAGTATAGGAAACATGCCTTAGGTTAGTTCTAGAGAGAGAAGATCCCTCTTCTCTCTAGAAATTAGGGTTCTTAGTTTAATTGTCTGTTAGATTTAGGTTTTAATTCTTGTTTTCATCTAGTTTTTCTTGCAATTTCTTGTTTCTACATCCTTGTTCTCTTAGTTCCTTTTGTTTATTTCTCTTTTATATTATTTTTATGTTCATGAACACTTTTGTCAATTTCAATTTTCTTTAATGTAATTTGAGGTATTTCATGTTTAATGTTGCTTTATTTAGTTGTTATTGTTGATTCCTTGCATTGGGTAGTTGTAGATTTTATTATTATTGCAATTTTATGATGCTTTCCTTTTATGCCTTTCAAGTGTTTAACAAAATGCTTGGTTTAGATTTAGAGTAGTTCTTGAGCATTCTTGGCTTGGAAAGAGAAATTTGGCAATCTTGAGTCATAATACACAATTTAGATTGGTGATCTAGAGTGATTAGTTAGTCTTGTTTCCATTAACATTACTTATTGATTGGGATTAACTAGTCCTATTTGACTTTCTCTTAATATGAAGATAACATTATACCTTCTTTTGATGTTGGAGATGACGAAATAGGATTAGCTCTTGTTAAGTATTGTACGATAATTAATAACTAGGATAGAAAGCTTTGATTCTCAATCCTTGCTATGAATGCCTCTTTTTAGTAATTGTTATCTTTAGTTGTTGATTTACTTTTATTGTCATTTAGATTATAGTCTTCTTAAATGCAAACCACCCGATGAATCTCATAACCAATGATACGCATATCTCACTACAATTCCTTTGAGAGACAACCCGAGACTAATACTCTCAGTTATTTTTATTGGGTTGGACTTGTAACAACCAAAATTAAACTTTGATTGAGCGTTATTTGTTGGTTTGGAACTATACTTGCAACGAAGTTATTTCCTCTTATCGAGAAGAAATTCTAAGCCGACGATAATACTCTTTCAAGTTTTTGGTGCCGTTGCCGGGGAATTGCAATGCGTGCTTGTTATTAGTTATTGTTCATATGTGAATATTGTGAATAGCTTGATTTTTGGTTTGTTTGCTAGTTTTTGCTAGTCTTAGTTTTTGGTTTTCTTTGTTTTTTGTTAGTTTTTGTTTTCATTTTCTCTTGCTACTATGAATTCTCATCCCTTTGGCTATGAGTTTGGTTCAAACTATGTTGTAGAAAATGAAAGCTCCAATGGAGGTTTGCATCAAGGATTTGGAAATCAAAGATGGGAGGAGCCTCAAGCATATGGATACTTTTCTTGGCAACAACCTCCTCCGGTTTCTTATAGGTATAATCCAATATCAATATTCTCAAGAACCATCAATCCCATATACATCACCTCCATCTCTTTACCAAGATGCACCACCTTCCAACTATGAACCCTTTCTCCCAAATAATGAACCCTCTCTTCCACCACCTCTTTCAATGGACGAAGCTCTCTATACCTTCTTTCAAGAACAACAAAGAGATATTAGCTCTTATATCCAAAGGCAAGAAGAACAGCAAAAGGAGCTAAATAAGCTAGAAATAATGGTTGCTACCATGACTGAAGCCGCTAACAGCATGGCCTCCCACCTAAGCTTATGTATTCAAGACACTCCCATTGACGAATGTGGAGGATCAACCAAAGAGCATAGTGAGGGTGTGAGTTTGGAGCTTCAAGGTGAAAAAGAGGAGTTAAGGCAAAAATTGCAACAAGAGGAGAAAGTTGAGATAATTGAGCCAGAAGGAGCGGTTGAAGAATTAAGAGAGGTTGATCAAGAATTGGACTCAATCATTGATGAGTTCTTGTCCTTACTAACAAATCATCTCAATGATCCTATTGAGCCTTCTTCCATTGAACTTGAAAGCAATGTTAAGGAGGGTGCGCAACCTCCAAAGCATAGGATGAATGATGAAGAATTGGAAGAAGTTGAGCAAGCAACAAATCTTTCTCTTGATGATGATTTCACACCAACACATGGTCCTTTGGTATTTGAGGAGTCTTCTTCCATTAAAATTGAGGTTGACGTTGAGATGAGTTCCACATTACCTCCAAGTTGTGACATGAAGGATGGAGAAGCGCTATAAGAGGTTAGTGAGGAAGTGATTGAATGTGAAGAGCCTTGTCAAGAGGTGAACATGGAAGATGCTTGTCAAGAGGTGGATGTAACTGATGAGCGGATATTTTATACGCCTTTTGGCATCACTTTCATATAGTTTTTCGTATGTTTTATTTAGTTTTCATTACGTTTTTATAGGTTTTAGTGTTAAATTCATATTTTTGGATTCTACTATGAGTTTTTGTGTTTTTGGGCAATTTCAGGTATTTTCTGGCTGAAATTAAGGAGTTGGAGCAAAAGTCTGATTCAGAGATAGAAAAAGCACTGCAGATGCTGTTCAAATCTGACCTGATCTGACCCGTCTCATTAAAGTGAAGATGCTGGGGGCGATTTCTGAGCTTTTCAGGCCCAAATCCAACTCATTTTTGAGGCTATTTGATGCAGAATTCAAGATTGGACAAGGAGGGAGCAATTAAATAGTATAGGAAACATGCCTTAGGTTAGTTCTAGAGAGAGAAGCTCACTCTTCTCTCTAGAAATTAGGGTTCTTAATTTAATTGTCTCTTAAATTTAGGTTTAATTCTTGTTTTCATCTACTTTTCCTTGCAATTTCTTGTTTCTACATCCTTGTTCTCTTAGTTCCTTTTGTTAATTTCTCTTTTATGTCATTTTTATGTTCATGAAAACTCTTGGCAATTTCAATTTTCTTTAATGCAATTTGAGGTATTTCATGTTTAATGTTGCTTTCTTTAGTTGTTATTGTTGATTCCTAGCATTGGGTAGTTGTAGATTTTATTATTATTATTGCAATTTTATGATGCTTTTCTTTTATGCCTTCCAAGTGTTTGACAAAATGCTTAGTTTAGGTTTAGAGTAGTTCTTAAGCATTCTTAGCTTGGAAAGAGAAATTGGCCAATTTTGAGTCATCAATATCCAATTTAGATTGGTGATCTAGAGTGATTAGTTAGTCTTGTTTCCATTAACATTACTTATGGATTGGGATTAACTAGTCCTATTTGACTTTCTCTCAATATGAAGATAACATTATACTTTCTTCCGATGTTGGAGATGACGAAATATAATTAGCTCTTGTTAAGTATTGTATGATAATTAATGACTAGGATAGAAAGCCTTGATTCTCATTCCTTGCCATGAATGCCTCATTTTAGTAATTGTTATCCTTAGTTGTTGATTTACTTTTATTGTCATTTAGATTATAGTCTTCTTAAATACAAACCACCACATGAATCTCATAACCAATGATACGCATACCTCACTGCAATTCTTTTGAGAGACGACCCGAGACTAATACTGTTGGTTATTTTTATTGTGTTGGACTTGTGACAACCAAAATTAAACTTTGATTGAACGTTATTTGTCGGTTTGGAACTATACTTGCAACGAAGTTATTTCTTCTTACCGAGAAGAAATTCTAAGCCGACGATAACACTCTTTCATTAGACATAAACGCTACACCTATAAAGCACAAAATAAAGCAAGCAGTCACTAACAGAAGTTGGAACTCGGCCAATACAAGTCGCGCAAAACAACTAAATCAAGAGAAAGCTATTCTTTTCAAAATCTTTCTACACAGCAATCAAATGGTGCCCTTTTGACACGACATTATGTCAAAAGCGGCGCTATTAGGGGCAATACAACACATAAAAGATAACAGTTATAATAGCACAAATAATGATTCTTTCAAGAAAAGAAGAAGCTCTTTCAAATCTTTGGCATCAAATGTTTTCTCCCCTCAATACGGCCCGCAAAACCTCCTCCAAAACAACAAAAAAGAAAAATGCAAAGATAGCTAAACCAAAACCAACAGTAAAGCAAGTCGCACACAATCAGAAAGGAGAGCTTGAGGGAAAAGGAAAAGGAAACCAACCTCAAAGAAGATTGTAAAAAAGAGAGGAAGAGCGCGTCTAAAAAACAACAGAGCACAAACAATCCTCTTCACGCCGAAAAAAATAGATAACCCTCTAAAGCGCCAAGATTGAGAAATCTCGAGGAAACAGAAACGGGCTAAATGACACAGAGAGTACTTTGGTGAAGAAGAAAGCAAAACAACTTTTCAGAAACAAATAAAAAGAAGAAGAAGAGCCGAAAAGTCCCCTTTATAAGGAACAATAAATCAGAAACGACTCTTTTACTCCTCTTTAAAGCGCATAAATCCCCAGAAGAGAACCGCCGCGCAAAATTCGACGGTCATTAAAACTTCCCCAACAATAAAAAATTCAAAAGAAGTCGGGTAATACCGACAAAGTCAAAACCCGACATCCATAGCAAAAGCCGCAGAATGTTTGAGTCCGACCTATAAAAGGAACAAACTTAAGCAGGGGCACTGTTCATACCCTGGCCCAACAAATGAAAGCCAGGTCCAATAAAAGGCCCACCAATAAAGGTGGACTTATTGATAGATCCGAGATCCGACCTCTTTAAAGAGGTCGGACAATGACATAGAGGCCCAGTTTTGCCTGGCGTAACTGCCTCCATAAAGTCTCTCCAACCAACTCTATCTCATCTAGAAGGTAAATCCCAACAAACTCCCAAGATAAAGGGAACACTTATCTATCAAAAAAGATAGAACTATTCCAACAAAAGTGGTTATCTACTCTACTATAAATACACTGGAGCCCCAGGTATAAGGCACGTTCCAATCTACTAAAAACCTGCTCAAAACCTTTGCTAACTTAAGCACTTGCAGGTACCACCCCCCACCTCCTCACGAGGAACTCGGACAGGTGGCATCTCAGCACATCAAGTCGGACACTACACAAAGGGATCTGGACCTCACGTTCATGACCAAATCAATATTTTAGGTAACCGTTGGAATAATAATATTATATTAATAAAAAATAAATGTGTTCGTTATAAAATTTTAATTCATTTGATAACTATTTTAAGTATTGAAATTCAATTCAATTTATGATTTTATTTAATTCATTTCAAAATCCAAACTTTAGAGTTCAATACAATTCTGCCTGAAAAAATGAGAGATTTTTTTGTTATAGACAATTAATAACTAAAATTTGTTAAATATTAATTTGTTTTTGCTAAAGTTCTTTTGATAGCAGATATTAGGTTTCAGACAGTAATATGTGCAAGCATTATATGTTATATCAAAATCAACATTATTCTCTATATAAGATTGAAAATGAGAGTTGTTTTTATTTCAAACAAAGAAAATGCGAGTTATTTTAAAGAAAGAAAATGAGAGTTTAGCTGAGTTTTGATGGTTTAATTAATTTGAAATGGATTTTTTTTTATTTTATGAATTTAAATGGTTTATTATTTCCAAAAAATAAAAGAACATAATTTAATTAATATTTTAATTATTTTGTTTAATTTATAAAAGAAAAAAAAATCCAATTTAAATTTTAAAATACGTTGCTCTTTATTATTATTTTTTTTGCCCTTTTGGACGTTGACGTCTTGTCTTATTCGTCCCTGGCCGAGCGAGGAAAGAATTTTGATTTTTGAAAGGATTATTATCTACATACAAGTTATTTACACGTACAAGTTTATACAAGTCATTTATATTGTATTATTTAAGAATTTTTTATGTATGTGTATTGATAAATTTTATATAATTTAAAATTCTTCTTCTTCTTCCTTGCATTATAAAAGTAAATTTTATTGAATTAATGTTAACTTGTATAAATTTGTATATCAAAAAGACTTGTATGTGTAGCAAATCTTTGAAAGTGGAAAAGGAACCGAGTCCCGGAAGTTGAGGCTCGGATCCGAAGCAAACCTACAAAACCAAAATCCGAACCAAACGAATCGAATTTGCCGTTGAGTTCCCGAATAGCGAATAGATTTGGAAACTTGGAAATCCATTGCCATTGACACAAAGGCGTTCAATTGGTTCAAATCACAAAACCTAAACCCAACCTAGCCCTCTCTCTCTCTCTCTCTCTCTCTCTCTCTCTCCCTGTTCCAAGAGAGAGAAAAGCAAGCTCTGAGAATCTGAGACAGAGAGGGGGCCAACCCAACCCATTCCTACTCCCTTCCCACATCACTCTCCTCTCTCCGGTCCAAATTCCGATCGCCGCCGCCAACTACCTCTCCGACCTCCGTCAAGCCATCTCCAATTCTCACATGATTCCCTTTCCTCTCCAACTTTGATGCGACGATCGAATGCACGAAATCGGGTGGCCTCAGATTCCAACAGCGACAATAACAGCAAAAAGATGATGGATCCGGCAATGAAGCTCCAGCTCCGTTCCGCAACCACCACCACAACCTCCTCCCCCAGCCGCCCCAGCCTCTTCCCCCGCCACATCCCCAAACCCTCCACAACCACCACCTCAAAATCACGATTCGCCTGCATCGCAACCCTTCTTTTAACCCTCCTCTTGCTCCTTACCTACAAAATCATTTCCTCAAAATCATCACCATCATCTTCTTATTCCTCTTCCCACCAACGGGTACGCTATGGTATAATCATAGACGGTGGGAGCACGGGTACGCGGATCCACGTGTTGCGTAGTGGTGGCGGCGGCGGTATTAAGGAGAGGGAGTTGTTGGATTTGGGGTCGATGAGGGTGAACCCTGGGTTGTCGTCGTTCGCGAAGGATCCAGAAGGTGCGGGGAGGTCCATTTCGGAGCTTGTGGAGTTCGGGAAGGGGAAGGTTCCCAGGGAGAAGTGGGCCCACACCGAGATTAGGCTCATGGCCACCGCTGGGATGAGGTTGTTGGGCCCTGAGGCCCAAGGGAGGATACTGGAGGCTTGTAGGAGGGTCCTCCGTAGCTCCGGTTTCAAGTTTAGGGACGATTGGGCCTCTGTCATAACAGGTTCTTCCGCACTCTTTCCCTTTTTTTTTTTTTTACTTTTTGAATCAAAATGGTAAATTTTAAGTTTTCTCAGTGTGTATTCTTGATCAATGGAATGATATGTTTATGATTATGGATAAATTCTTGTCATTGTTATAAGTATTATTAACAATTTCCGTTCATGAAGCTTCCCAAAGTTTTTGGGGGTTAGTTTGATTTTCTTCTCTTTTATATCATTTTTTTTGGTGGTGAGAAAAGCTGAAATGCAGTAGTAGAAAAGTGGAAACAGTTTTCAGTGCACGGGTTTTTGTGTATGCCTTGAGTAAGGTCCCCAAGTTCGAGTAATATAATAAGTGAAAAGAATAAAACTAGCGTTATGGAAGCTGACTGAGTTTTTTTTAGTGAATAGAAGCTGACTCAGTTTGAATCAGATTAGTGCCCAAAAAATAGTTACTCAGGATTTTTCTTATAATTAGAAAAAAATTTCGGAAAGATCTAAAGGCAAGTTATGTTAGACTAGTTAATTGATAGGAACTCAGTGCTTATCAGGCTATCAATTCACGTTTTCTGTTTTATTTGAAATTTTGGGAACAATTAAAATAATGAAACAAAGCTTCATCATGGGATGAGGGGAAGGGATTAATTGTGAGTTAATTTTGTTCCTTAAGGCTGTGTTTGATTTTGAGAACATGACAAGATAAGACATCGAGAACTAGACATAAAGGATAGAGATACAAAAATTAGTGTTCTTATATTTTTTTTGGTGATAAACTAGAACAAATTATGAAAGTCCAATTTATTCTTAGTTTTTTTCATAAAAAATATAATAATAAAAAAATAATTATGAAAAATTAACAAGAATAATATGAAGGAAAAAATAAAAGATAAGTTGTGTCTCTTGTTAGTTAGTGTCTCTATGTCCTTCTTGTCAAGATAGACACAAAATACACTAATTCAGTATCTTTAGACACAATGTCTCTGTGCATGTCTCATCTGCCAAACACAATTTTGTGTCTGGTCCAGTCTCAGTGTCCCGTGCCTATAAACAAACGCAGCTTAAATAGTCTTTGTTTTGTAAATACTACAGAATATGTCTTAAGGGACTTAAAAAAATAGTTAAATATCCAAATAGTTACAACAACCAATTTCCTTTGATTATGTGTAACAAGAAGTAATGTTTTCCTTACTAGGTGGTTTAATTACATAGATCAAATGAAAGCATTATGTTTTATCATACATGATGTCTATTGGCAAGCCATTTGAAGCTTTATCGTACATCTGAGGGAAGCATAAAATGCACTGTTTGTCAAGTTGATAAAACGTTAGATGAGAGGGGGGTTCGGAAAATTTCAAATGTCAGACTTGGAGCTTTACTTTTAGGGTGCATGAGATGAGTATAATCAATCAGTTCCCATATGTTGCCAATACTGTAATGTGAATGCGATGCTTCTTCGTTATTTACTTTGAACTGTATTTGATTGTTGGGTTCTTTTGACTTATTCTATTTTGGATACATAGGCTCTGATGAAGGAATCTATGCTTGGGTTGTTGCTAATTATGCACTTGGCACTCTTGGAGGTGATCCCTTGGATACAACTGGGATTATTGAACTTGGTGGGGCATCTGCTCAGGTACAGCTTCTCTGTCCCTGACTCTTCACGTTAAAACATTTGATATTCTTTGATCCAAATTATGTATATATACCATATAATTGTATAATACAAGGTCATCCTTTCTTGGTAGGTTCATATTGTTGGGAACCATGATATATGGGTTTCTTTTTTACACTTGTTTCAGGTGACCTTTGTATCTAGAGAACTGACACAATCTGGGTCCTCACACATTGTTAAATTTGGGAACACCACTTACAATCTTTACAGCCACAGCTTTCTACATTATGGCCTGGTAACCTTTTTTCTCTCTCTTTTGGGTGGGGGGTTTAAGATATAGTGGCATGTCTGTATCTATTGTTCTTTTTGCCTCAGTTCACTACTAATGATGTATTGGGGAGAAAAAAAAGTTAATTAATGATAAATTTATTATGTTGTTCCATTTTTTTCCGAGAATGTAAAAGTTCGAATAGTTTTGGTTATCTTTTTTTTAATTTTATTTTTTAATGTGATTCTCTATGAAGGGTCATGCTTTTTAGATATAGAATTATAAAATAATGTTTGAGATTATTAATTCTTTTAATGTTAATTCATTTTGCAGAATGTTGCTCATGACTCATGGAGAGAAGCACTTGTAACAAAAAATTTTAACATGGGTAATTTACACGAGCTGCATCATTGGACGGATTTCTGTCTTGAATTGTTGAACTTAATTACCATACTCATGCTATTAACGTGCTGCACAAAATCTTACTCCTTTGATCTTTGAAAATTTACTATTATCTTGTTTTAGTGTGCAACTGAAGCTAACATGTATTAATCACCTTGGTTAGCCACTGAACTACACTCAGAAATAGTTTTTCTTATTTAAGTGTTGTGAATATTTTAGTTCTCTCAAGGAAGTTGTAATGATTTAGCACCAAGTCAAAGTTCATACCAGCATATGTTTCCTATGTTGATGAATGCAAAAAAAAAAAAAAAATGTTATCTAAGATATTCAGTTTGCCAACCCTAACTTTCTTTCTCTCTAATTTATCATATGTACAAAGTTCAACACTGTCATTGATGGCATGCAGCAGAACAGCTAACTTCTTTTCTTTTTTAGAAGGGTTTAAATTGATTCTTTATTCTCCTCAGTGCAGCTTCTCAATCTCTTCAGGAGGGGTTGCGAATAGATCCTTGTACTCCTACTGGGTACTTGCATAATGTTGAGTCATGGAAGTTCTCTCCTAGCTCAGGGAGTGATCAAAGCCAATATCAGCCAACTGTTCAAACGAAAGGGAACTTTTCAGAGTGCAGATCTGCAGCATTGATGCTATTACAAAGAGGAAAAGGTAACATTTTTATTTACAAATTTTTATTATTAGGTTAGATTCCCTTTATAAAATGAGATGCTTTACTGTTTTGCTTTAGGGTTTATTACTGTTTTGCTTTCTGTGTTAGTGGTAGTTATTTCATCTTTTCTATTTATTCAGATAAGTGTACCCATCAGCATTGTGACTTAGGATCAAATTTCATACCTCACCTTCAAGGGAGATTCTTGGCCACAGAAAATTTCTTTCACACCTCAAAGGTTCTCTTATGATTGATAGTCACGATGTAATGCTTCCTTTTGCAATGTCCAGCAGTAATTGTAGTTTTTCGTTATTGTCTAAAATGGAGGCAATTGAGATGATAGTAATGTACTGTAATAACTCCATTCGTAGACTGATGTCATGCACCATGCTTAGCTCTACCTTGTGCTATTCTTGATAATTGATACACCCTTCTCAATCTGACTCTTTGCTTGTGTGTTAGTTTTTTGGATTGGGGTCAAAGGCATATCTGTCCGAGTTGATGAGTGCTGGGCAAAATTACTGTGGGGAGGATTGGTTAAGGCTAAAGAAAAAATACATTTCTCATGATGAGGAAGATTTACTTCGATATTGCTTCTCTTCAGCATACATTGTTGCTATGCTTCATGACAGTCTTGGCATTGCTTTGAATGATGAAAGGTATTCCTGCTTCCTTCCTTTTCTTTCCCTTTCTTTTTCCTTTTATTGTTACTTTTATTTTTAATTTTTATTGTTGGTTCCATGTGATACATCCAGATTTATATGTAAATTAAAGAGGAATTATTGGCTGCACCCTGCGCCTTGTGCCATTATTATTCTGTATTTGAGCTGTGTGCCAATAATTTCATGGCTTCAGTTGGTAGCTATTTTTTCTGGGTTCATGTTTGTGTGCTTACATTTTCTCTTGTGCTGATTACCTCTTATTTTTAATCTGTCTGTTTCAATTGATTGCATTTCATTGACTTGAATGAATGCTGGCCAGGATCAAGGTTGCTAATAAGGTTGGAGATATTCCCCTTGATTGGGCTTTGGGAGCTTTTATTCTCCAAACCACCACTGCCACTGATGCAGACGTACAGAACAATCATAGCTGGGGTGCCACCATTTTCAGTGATGAATCACCTACTCTCCTCTCAGTAATTGGAATTTTTATAATACTGCTGTTAACAGCTTGGTCAATATCCAGGTGGAGGAAACCTCAGTTGAAGACAATTTACGATCTAGAAAAAGGGAGATATATAATTACGCGAGTTGGTAGATAATACATAATATAGTAGACCAGATCCATGCTTCTGGTTGGCATATGTGGAGTGACATTTATCACCTTGTGGCCATATCACGACTCACTTTGAGTGAGACTGAGATTGTACATCATTGGATTTTGGATTTTGGATTTGGATGCAGCATAGTGGAGAGAGAACTAGTGTTACATTAGTGATGACATTCCATTGTGTATTTAGTGGAATGAATTAATCAAGAAACTGATACTGTTGTGCCGTTTATGTCAGAGAGCGGTAGTGGTCGGGCCAGCCTAGGGAATGAATGAATTCAGGGTAGGCAATGGATGCTGCATCCCTCCACAGAAAATGTCTTGTTATGGATGTGGTCTTTGTACCAAACTCAGCAGCCTAAAATATTTACTGAACTGAAGTTAGCAAACTGCTACTGCATGTACAGCAAAAAGCTCTGTCCATCCCTTGCAGGGAACCTAATTTTGCAGAAGCTGATTGTGGATACGTTGCAACTTATTTAGAAGATAATATAAATATAAACTCACGTCATAGACATTCTTTAATACTTTGCAAAATCTCATAGTTAGATCAGTTATTTGTTTGTACCAGAGTTTGTTGTGTGAAGCAGCCAATCGATGCTTCAGATGATGCAAAAACAACAAACTCGTACAGTCTGGGATTGATAGCATGAATGGCATATGTCAAAGTAATATGCGATATCCAATGAATGCTTTTATTCTATGAAATATAACTAAGGGAGAGTGCACTCGAGTGTGATGGAGAGCAAAATTCCTCTTATTATTGTTGTCAAATAATATATGCTTTGGTTGCTTCCCATTGGTTGTAATGCCAACCATGCTCTACTTGTAAAACTTGTACCAAAAATTTGGCATTAGAGAATCCAGTATCTGATCTCTCGTTCTGTTAAGCTTTCTATTTTTATCTTTTAGAAAAATATAATAGTTTTTTCGCCTATCAAAAAGCCAATGTCAAATTGGTCTCTGGCAATTTGACATTAATTTAGCTTTTAAAAGATACGCGTAAGATTAGTTCAATTTCAATAAAAAAAATATTATTTGTACACTAAAATCAGTTACCAATGTATTAGTTTAACTCCAAAGAGATGTATATGGCATTGGAAAATTTTTAAGTGTATTGGTATATTGGTGTTTTAGTGATTTTTAACTGTTGATCTTAATTATATATATATATATATATATATATATATATAATTAAGATTTATATATATATAATTAAGATCAACGGTTAAGAATTACTGAAATACCAAAAAAGATTTTTAAATATTAAACCAAGACAATTTTCTACTGGCAAAACTGTTGTCATATTAAAAGATATATTGATATCGCATATTCAATAGGAAATGATGTCATGTATATCTTGAGAGACCAAAAGTTAGTTCATTCTATAAAAACATGCAAGTATTCATTAATTTTATAAGTAAAACTGTATATCAAACAGTCTAATTTCTTATTTTAAATCTAGTCCATCATAAAATTTCTCATTGTAAACAGTAAACGTGTCATTAATAGCAAGCAATAGATGGGTATATTAATAACACTAGTGTGAAATTTAACAGTATCACCTCACGCATGAACCAGAATTCTTATGCATGAAATGCTAGTTCAATTTAACAAAAATAAGCTCCAAAACGGTAGTTAGGCAAGAAATGTTGCATTTGTCACAAGGCCTACAAGAAAGGAATCAACTAACTCTTAATTGAGCATAGAATTTGAAGGGAAAGGATAGAGGCAGGCTATAAATGCATGGTACATATAATTTACTTCAAAACACCAACCATTTCGTAGGTTAGTGCGATAAATTTTCAAAGAAACCCATTTTTGTAATCTATCATGCAAATAGAAAGCTACACAAGCAAAGTGCAACTCTCTATTAACACTTGCAATTTTATTTGGAAGCACTAAGTGTGTGAGTGTGTGACACTATATAGTATATAAGATTTTCCCTACGCTAAAGTCTAGAATCAACACATACTACAACTTTTTGTTCTTGATTTTTTTGGGCACATAAATTAAGTAGTGTAGCAAAATGTTAAATGTTGATGTGATTGGGAACAAGAAAAGGAAGAGATGTGGGAGGGTTTTCAGGTTCAAGAACTTCGGCGAACCGGGTTACCCAGTTATGTTTACTGGTCCATTTCGTGAGAATGTGAATGCACTTCTTGAATATGCGAATTTGGAGAGTAACTTGGGAATGGGAATGCCAATGTGGTCTTTTCAGCTTGAAGTTCATCACCACCCTCCTTTGCATATTTTCTTGTTTGTGATTGAAGAACCAATTGAAGCTTCTTTGAATCGCCACTGCAAGCATTGTCAATATGTTGGTAATGTTACATATTTAATTTGTTCTTACATTATTATCCATTCCAGGTTAATTAAAAACAATAACCAATAGTAGTAATAGTGACATGGTGATATGTGTTTTTTTTTCCTATTTATTTATCTAATGTAGTTACGAATGTAGCATTACTTAGAGTTTATCTTGAATAAATTTGATGATACTCGGTTTTTATCGTTGAAACTTAAGATAATCTTTTTCAATAATATTAGATGTACATTAAAATTGGCCACTAATATAAAATATATATTGAAATATAAAATACACACTAAAAATAAATTAAATTATACATGTATCTATATATATAGTAGCTAATTTTGATGTGAAAATAATATTCTTGAATCTTTTCTTTATTTACAAAGTGACACATTAATATTTTTTAATAGTTAGGTAATGTTAAACTTGATATATACCTTTATATTTTGTAAACAAAATTGTTATTAACACATCAAAATGTATTTGTGTATAAAATATATGTGTAGTTTAATTCATTTTTAAATATGTATTTTATATTTTAATGTGTATTTTATTTTAGTGATTGATTTTGATATACACCTAACAATAATATGATTGTTTTGTGAAATATGAGACTTAGTAGTTAATAGTATATTATAAATATAACATTAACTTCTTATAAAAGAGGGTCTAGAGAAGATTAGAGTAACATAGACAAATAAAAACGAGTCGTGAGAAATCTAATATATGATGTTGGATTTGCATTTATATTGAATATTATGTATAATTTTTACTTTGTATATAATTTCAAAAGAGATAAAGATAAAGATAAAAAGCCACAAAAATATATTTAGAATTAGAGACAAATTAAACAAAATATATTCAATCTCAAAACAAAAAGTGAAAAAAATAAAAAAAAAGATCACATATTCTTTGTGTTTTGTGTTGTATCCAAGTATCCATCTACCAAACATTGCCTCAGCATAGTAGCATATATGTTTATGGTATGTATGCATGATATGTACTTTGCTCATGACCTTAAATTTATTGAAAGATAATGATAAAGAGCTAACTTTTTTTGGGCTAACTTCGCTTAGTTTTATAAAAACTATTTTATTTATCTTAAATTTTAAATTCCAACCTATAAATTCTTAATTTTAAAATCTAAATTATAATCCTAAACCTTAAACTTATAGAAAAATATGAACTCCTAAAATTAAAAAAAAAAAAAAAAGAATAGTTAATAGTAACTAACTAAAAGTTAATTTCCTGTAATTTTTCTGAATTAAAATCAGTCGAATTTGATTGAGATTTCCATTTGACATAGGATGGGGCCACCATTTCATTTGCAACAAGAAGTATCATTTCGTATTACCCTCGAAGGAGGCATTGGCTACATGCTCGAGCTGTGAAGGGTGCTGTGATGCTATTGCCACAATGAACAACAACAACAACAACAATAATAATAATGGTAAGTCCAAATTAATAGAATTACAGGGCCATATGATGCATGGTGTTTTTCACTCTAATGGATTCGGCCATTTGCTATGTGTCAATGGCTTGGAAACCGGTTCCAATTTGGCTGGCAACCAGATCATGGACTTTTGGAATCGTTTGTGCATTGGATTGCAAGCAAGGTTAGTTCATTCATTTTTAAAATATATTAACGTTGATTCAGTTCTCAAGTCCTTCATTTTAAAAATTAAAAGTGAGGGAATTATTTTGACTGAAAAAATAGTATGTAAATGAATTCAGCCAGAGACCTAATTACGCGTTCTTTTGATATTTTGCATTCTTTGCATGGAAACGTTTTATTTGTAGTTTTCTATATGTTAGCATTGTGGTGAAACGATTACAACTACTTACCTAATTACCAAATATAGAAGAAAGAAAAATATTAAGTTTCAATCACTTGCGTGTTAAACCTTCTTTGCAACATATCATTTTCTCGTATAATAATATTGAACAATGAAAGTTAAAAGAAACCTTCTCCATGCATGTATGGAGTAAGAAGCATAACTAAGCAACCTAACTTTCTCATGCCAAATGTTCCGTATCTCAAGAATATTGACCCCAAATTTAACAATTGAGAAATGATAGGTGTATTATTCTATGCACCTTCCTTTTTATTAAAAACTTCTTTTTATCATTAATAAAATTTTCGATAACTTTAATCCATTTAGTTTCAAAGCACTATTAATATAAAATAGTTTTACATGTAGATTCAACACGTAATCCTATTTTAATAGAAATAGATATTTTTATATTAATTACATAAATAATCATTTATAAAAATAAATGCGTAAAATATTTTATATATATTGTGAATGTATTAAAATTAAACTTAATTTTTATTTAAAAATGGATAAATATATAATTACATTTTCTCACAATATTTTTTATGCAAATCAATTCGTGTGCAAAGAAATTGACATGCAAAGATCCCACTACACTTTTAAATATAAGGATTAACGAGGGACATATTTAACTAATTTTGGTACTTTTAATTACATGATATAGGAAAGTGAGTTTGAATGACACTGCACAGAAAAGAGGCATGGAACTTAGACTTATAAATGGAATAGCATATAGTGAGCCATGGTTTGGTCGCTGGGGCTACAAATTTGGAAGAGGTTCCTTTGGTGTGACACAATCCATGTACCAAAAAGCCATAGAAGCAATAAGGAGCATGCCACTCTACTTGCTCATACACCACATTGGCGCCAACAATTTCAACCACCACGAAGTGCCCGTCATTTTCTCACGCTACCAAACCCTGTCCGGCCAATCGCTAGTCACACTCGGCGACTTATTTCGCTACATGCTCGAGCTAAAGTCGCGCCTCCCGCGGGAGACGCGAGTTATTGGTAACAATAATTATACTTGTTCCTACAACAACACTAGTAGTACTAGTGCCAGTGCATTGGTTGAGTCCAATAATAATTGCCGTTGGTCACCTAAGAGGATTGAAATGGCAACAAGGGTAATTGTTGAGGCATTGAAGAGAACAGAGTTTAGATGGATTTCAAGACAAGAAGTTAGGGATGCCGCACGTGCTTACATTGGTGACACTGGTTTATTGGATTTTGTGCTAAAGTCACTAGGGAATCATGTTGTTGGGAACTACTTGGTACGTAGGAGCTTAAATCCTGTTACCAAAGTTTTGGAGTATTGCTTAGAAGACATTTCCAATCATGTTTACCATAATTGCAATGAAGGTAGTTTGGCCATCAATAATAGTAATAGTAACAATAATAATAAAATTAAGGATAAGTACAAGATTTCAAGGGCTCAACTTATGAAGGACATGCTTTATTTGTATAAGTACATCCTAATTGACCCTAAACCAATGATGGGGTTGGAGTTTCTCTCAGCCATACCGTTGGCGGCTAGGATAATTCTCGACACCAAGTTTCTCGTCAAAGACTACTCTGGCGAGGTTCCCACTTTTGGAGTTGAGTTAGGCTCGGATGGAAAACTGAACCTTTATTGCACAATTTTGTTGAGGAACAATTCATGCATTGATGAGGAGTTCTTGAGTAAGGCTATGCCACCCTATGAGTGCATCACTTTGGGTAGCAATGCTACAATCAATGAATTGAAGTTAGAAGTTGAGAGGAATTTTAGGGAAATTTATTGGGGATTAAGGGGATTTGTGGTAGAATCAATTGGGAATTTTAGTGCCAATAATATTATTAGTAATAATGGGAAAGATATGGTTTTGGGGCTAATTGAAGTGATGGGTGGGAAAATAGTGTTAGAGGGTTGGATTGGTGAAATAATTGGAATGATGAATAACAACATGATGATTGGCCAAATGTGTGAGAATGATCCAAAGAATGGGATTGTGGAGTGCACTTGTGGAACAAAAGAAGATGATGGAGAGAGGTTGGTGTGTTGTGATATTTGTGAAACTTGGCAGCATACAAGGTGTGTTCGAATTCCAAATGATGAAGAAATTCCTCACATTTTTCTTTGCAAAAGGTGTGAGCAAGAAATTGTTATGTTCCCTTCATTGCCATAATATAAAAATATATATACTCTGATGTAGTCAATATTTAATGTTTCTTTTGTTGATGTTTATTATTATTTGCTCATCATTTTCTCTTGTTCTTTATTCTATGAATGAATCTTATTTCTTTTATTTGTAGATTCTTATGCCGCTTTAGGTCCAAGGATGCCTTCGACATTTAACACAACGAATTCTAATATCTGTTCTTTTGGTTACTTTGAAAATTTTATTGTAAATTTATTCACAAATATAGTTATTAGTTAATTGACTATATTTTTAAGTCATCAAATACTTTTTTTTTTCAATCGGTCCAGTCCTATGTTTTAAATAAAATCACTGCTAGAGAATAATACATAAAACAAATTGGACCAAAAACTAGATGCTAAATTTTTTTAATATCGGATAATGGAACTTGATTTATGTTAATATTGAGTCATTTTAGTGTAATACGTTGATATAGGAGATATTTAAAGTTAAAACAAATTGTGAATCACAATTTCACTAAAGAAAATTTTTTGACATAGCAGAACTGAAATGTGGATCACGATTTCACTAAAGATAAATGTCTGCTTTCAAAAATCACAAAAGACGATTTTACAATGGACAAAAAGAAAAATTCATGCTTTCAAAAATCAATTCAACTAGGTATCCTTTAAAAATAGTACAATATTCAACTTTTTATTACAATAATTAAAAAAAATAAAACAATTTAAATATATGTAATATCTTTTTAAAATTGAATACTCATTCTAAAATATAAACTAAATAAAACTAAAATTTAAAATTTAAAATTTCTGTTTCAATTTTATTATTTTTAATTATTAACAGATTATCATTTAAATACACTTCCAAAAATATAAATTCAATAAAATTGAAGATTTTAATTCGTCTGTGTGATTATTCGTTCGCGCTGCCATCCTCTTTGGCGCTGCCGTGTCATCCCCAGCGCCGTTCTTCCGCTTCGCCATTCCTCTGCAACGCTGTCGTCCTCCTCGCTCGTCCTTGGCATCGCCTTCCTCCTTGCCGCTCAGTTCGCAGCCTGGCTTTGTCCTACTCCTCGTCGCGTTAGTCCTCATCAGCGTCGCTAATCCTTCTTCGTCAGAAGTGGACCTCAGGTATTTTGGATGTATTTAAGAGAAAGTGATTCATAGTTAATCGTATGTATCTATTTAGTTATTCAATCACATTGATTTTGCATGCCATGTACAACATCCTAATTTGCATTGGAGAATGGTTTAGGTAGAAAAACAACTTAAAGAATCACAAGCCTCAAATTATCAACACTGTTATATCTGCAATTACAGCCACTGCAAGAGTTTAAATTTTTTATTTAAGATTTTGAATGTATTTTAGAAATATTTTGTGTATCACTTCATAATTTTAGATGTGTTACAATTATTTTTTAATGTTTAAATTTAAATTTTAGATTTATGATTTTGGATGTGTTTTAAAAATATTTTCTATACAAGTTAATAATTTTAGATGTGTTACAATTAAAATAGAAATTATGGCCACTATAAGAAAGAAGCGGAGAACGAGATAGAAGAATAGAAGAAAAAAAAAATCGTATTACAGAAAGAGAAAAGAACGTAAAAAAAGAAAATAATAATTAACTATATAAAGTGGATAAGAAGTTAGAGAAATTTTAATTTTTAAAATTTGAATTAATCTTAATTTTAAATGTGTATCTAAAAAATAGAAATGTGTTTTAATTAAAAAATAATTAAATAATATTAAAGGCTGACCAAAAATTAAATTTTGTTGTACAAATAGCATTTTCCTTCAAAAATTGTAAATGCCGATTTCACATTGAATAAACTTTAACAAGAAAATCGTGTCCAATGATTTATTTTTTTCCAAATTTTTAAATTTTTAAAAATCGTAATCGTAGGCAATGATTTGTGAAAACTTTGCCTATATATAAAGAGTTTGTTACTTTGTTTATTTGCAACTTATCTCACTTCTCCTCCTCTTTTTATTCGCCTAATTATATATTCATTCGTTTTCGCTATTGTAATATTTTTTCTTGTTCTTGTATGCTAAGTGAGAGTTAGTAAAATTTTTTAAGGAGGAAATGGATAATGCTGTTAGTTTAAGAGTCTATTATAATGGTTATATTTTATCACATATGCCTAAAGATGTAATATTTATATATAATGATCTATGTAGGCTTATTGTTTCTTTGACGGTATCGTTCGAGGAGTTCAATAGTGTTATTTGTTAAAATATGGATCATCTTATGATAAAGAGGGTAACAAGTATTTTATATAGACGTCCAGTTTATTCAATTTCAAGCGATGTGTGTCACTAATGATGCAAGCTTGGAAAAGATGCTCTCAAACTACTGTTAAGCTCAATCACAAGTGTCGGTCATTGATGTAACATCTTAATTTTTAAATTTTTATATTCAAGTCATAAGTCATCAATAATAAAGTAGTACGACTTTCAAAGTGGATTATAAGACTAATATACTTGTTATGCCTAAATACTTGTTGTGTTATTGAATAATGGACTTTACAAAATATTATTATTATTTAATAAGACTAATAAACATAAAATATTATTCTATTCTAGTAGGCCAATAACAATGCAGGAATCAATATATTACGAGGGGAGCAACATAATATTAAGGGTTAAATATGATTTTGGTTCCAACGTAGAGGTCAAAAATTAGAATCGTCTCCAACTTTTTTTTTTGCTACGAAATGGTCCCCAAAGTTTTAGTTTGTTTTAAAATCGTCCCTCGGACGAAAATACCCTTCTCCCTTCACCCCAAAATCAACCACCACCACCACCACCAGAACAGAAACCTACGCCCAACCAGAACCACTACCACCACCATCAGTATCATCATGGTCATCATCATCTTCATCAGAACTTTTCCCAAAATCAACAAAAATCAACCAGAAGTCCAAGCTGAACAAGAACCCACCACCACCACCACCATTATCATCATGGCCTCATCACCATCATCATCAGAAAATTCAAGCAACATGCACAGATTTCAAATTCAATTAACAAATTCAGCAACAACAATATTCCACAACAAATTTCACAAAAAAATCCAAAATTTCATATAAAAACCAATTCACAGAAGAAGAAGAAGAAGAAGCTGGTGGTGGTGCTGTGCGATGCGGCAGGCGGCAGGGCGGCAGCGCGGCAGGGCGGCGGTCCCCCTTCTCTCCCCCCCTCCCCCTTTCTCACGCCCCCCTTCTCTCTTCTCACCCCCCGCTTCTGTTATCCCTTTCTTTCTTTTTTTTATTTATTTTATATTTATTTTATTATAATTTTTTTATTGAGGGGTAATTTAGTAATAAAAAAATAAAATTAGTAAAAAAGACGATTTTAAAATAAACTGAAACTTTAGGGACCATTTTGTAGCAAAAAAAAAGTTGGGGACGATTCTAGTTTTCGACCTCTATATTGGGGACCAAAATCGAACTTAACCCATAAATTAATTAACATCATTTATAAGGAAAAAAATGAGAAACAATGAACAAATTCTCAATTGCAAAATATGATCGTTTCGATATTATTGTTGCTTCAACACTAATCAAATGTTTGCCTTGTATTTTAATATTAAACTTATAATTTTGAAAGAGGATTAGATCCTTATCCATTAGCTCAAGCATAAAATAGCTACTAATCCTCTTCTTGTGTTAAATTTTTTTTTTTTTGTATTTTTGGCTTTTTCAAAAAGAAGAGGCACAAAAAAAATACAAATAGAAAAAGTTCATACCTGATATGGTGTGTAACGTGCGTGAAATTTGTGAAGGTTCGGATGAGAAATTAGAAATATACGAAAAAATTTAACGTCGAAAAATGTGTATGGAAAAATAAACTAAATTTGGTGTAATAATTAATAAAGGTAATTTTAGATATTTATTATTATATCAGATTTTTATAAGTACAAGCTAATTTTAAAAAGCTTTTTCTTAGGTATTTTCAAAAGTACTCCTAACTTTACAAGTAGAAGCACATCGACTTTTTAATTTACCAAACACAAAATGAAGTGCTTGTACATCTCTCCGAAAAACTGTGTTTGTTTATAGACACGGGACACTGAAACAAGAACATATATATACAAAATTGTCTTTGATAGTGTTGGTCGAAAAATATTTTCGATAAAGGTAAACGATTCGAAGTGATAAAGCGGTCGAAGACATAAGCAGTTTTCGAAAAGGCACACGCGCAAGCATTAGACGGAAGTTTTCGACACGGGTTCGATTTCAAGGTTTTTCGATAAATCGGGCGAGTCAAATCGAATAAGGTATTCGAGTCAGGTAATCGAAATAAGCTATTCGAATAAGTTATTCGAATAGTTATGGTAGTGGAGAAGTTAGAGGCTTTTATCACGCAAGAAAATCATGGAAAATGTTTAGGCGGGAACGGTTACCAAGGAGAACGCATTTAGAGTTGTACTTTTGTAATTAATGGTAATTAATTGTCAGTTACCAACAGTAGATTATAAATACTATGAAGTCTTAGGGAATTAGGGTTGGAATTTTAACTCAGAAAAACATTCAAGCACACTCATATCCCAGAGAATTCCTGAGTCTGCGATCGAGTAACTTTTCTATAGGGTTCCTTCCATATTTTCATTCTTTCAATTTATCTTTCTGTAAACTTTACTCTTTCAAGTAAATTTATCTTTCAAGTACTTTTTATCTTCCTTGTCTAATTTACATTTTTACATTTTAGATTTTCATGTCAAAGCCCTTTGAGACAGTCAAAGGCACTTTACCGCTTCTTTTCAATTTCAATGCAAACCTTTTTGTTTTCAGCATATTTCCCTTCCGAAAGATTTAGTTTTTCATTCCTTTTCTTGAATTATAAATTTTAATTTATTTTTATTTCCAATTTCCGTCTAATCGAAGACACTTTGATGCACTTCTAGAAAACTGGTACCTGCAAAAAGGAGTAGGTTTCGCTCCCAGACCACTAGATATCGAACCACCATCGATTTGCTAAAAATTGACAAAACAAATTGGCATGCCCGGTGGGACAGTTTAAAATTTCAAAGTGTGTCAAATAAGTATTTTGTGGTGTCATTCAGTGTATGCGATTACGAAGTGGAAAGATCATTCACATGGCTGATGAAATGTCAAATGTGAGTGGTGGTTCATCCACTAATGATAGTATACCAGTGTCTGTGCAACAAGCGGACGTGACTTCACGTTCGGAAGGTGGAATCGAAACGGAGAGTATAGCAGTTACGACTGTTCAAACTGGAAATGCTGGACGTAATACTCGTTCACGTGGTACTTTGCCACCATTCCAGGCCCCACTAACTGTTGGGAGGCCCCTATATGGTCTTCCCCCTGGTTATACCCCGCCAGTGGGTGGTTTTGTTTCACCTATTCATTTTGGGAATACGAGTGGAGGGAGTAATTCTCAAAACCCACAACAACATTTTGAGTATTCTCGTGATTATAATGTGAGCTCTACTTCGAATGCTGCGAATTCAATGGCAGTATATCGATAACAAGTAGAGAAAAGTCGTCATGACTTAGTCAATTTATTGACTCAACAAATGACTACAATTCTGAACCCTATGATGGCTGATCACGAATTAAAATTCGAACGCCTTGCTAGACAAGTCGAACGAATTGCTCGAATTGTTGATTTTTATGAGGGTGAAGGGCATAATGCCAGAGGAAATAATGAAGGATTCAGGAATGAATTCCAAAATGAAAATAATATTTTTAATAGAGAAAATTCTCATATAGTTCCTCGTGGGCAAAATGCTGATGACTTTTTAGCCAGATTACGTGCTAATCATGGCGGTGAACGTTATCAGGTCACCAGAATTATGGAGGAAGTTCTTAATCGAGTTGGTTTGAATGTTAGTTTTATGAATCAACCTCACTTTGTGTCTGCTTTTCCCCAAGTTGTTCAAATGGTTGAAGTGCCAAGACGGGTGAAAAATCCAAAGATAATCACAAAGTTTGTTGGGGAAGTTGGAGAATCAACTACTGAACATGTTGCTAGATACTTGGTTGAGATCGGAAACTTAGCCAATGATGAAAATTTAAAAATGAAGTTTTTTAATTTCCTTCTTCGTTAACGAAGAATGCATTTACTTGGTTTTCGAATCTTAGACCAAATTCGGTGACAACATGGAATCAGTTAGAGACTACTTTTCACGCTCAGTTCGATCGAGGGAAAATGAATGTAGCAGTTTGATAAACCACTATTTTATGGTTTATATTGTGTTTAATTGTGTGGTTTTATCATGATCTTTACCCACTTATTCGTTAAATAAGCATGCATTTATAATTCCTTCCTAAAGTTATTGCATGATTGAAAACCTGCTTCCTAGAGACTTTTAATTATGTATTTTATTTCTCCTTTATTCCATTCGATGCCGTGATCTGTGTGTTAAGTGTTTCAGGCTTTATGGGGCATGAATAAGTTGGAGATTGGAGAGGAAGCTTGCAAAAATGGAAGGAACACAAGGAATTGAGGAGATGACCAGCGAGAAGTGACGCGGCCGCATGGATCACGCGACCGCGCGAAAGAAAGGAAATCGCAGTGACGCGGCCGCATGGATGACGCGACTGCGTGACATGGAATAGCACAAGCGACGCGGCCGCATGGATGACGCGACCGCGTGGCAAAGCAGAAAGTCGAATGACGCGGCCGCATGGATGACGCGACCGCGTGACATGCGCGATCTGCATAATCTGCAGAATCGCTGGGGGCGATTTCGGGCCCTATTTTGACCTAGTTTTCGGCCCAGAAAAGTAGACTAGAGCCAGAGAACATGCAGAAACCAAGAACAACATTCATTCTGCATAGTTTTTAGTTTTTAGATCTAGTTTTTCTCTCCTCTAGGTTTTTCTCTCTACACATTCATAGTTTTTAGGATTTGTTATGTTCATTGTTTTTGCATTGGGATATTGAGAAGAGTTATTGCCTCATCAAGACTTCGACCTTCTAGTTCGTTCTCTTTACTTGTCTCTTACTCTTCCATGTTCCTTAATTTACTTAATTTTACTATTGGATTATTTTAGCATTTATTAATACAAGAACTACTTTTATTTTCAATTAATCTTTTGATCATTATTTATCATGTCTTTCTTTAATTCCCTTTCTTATGTTATGAATTTTACATTTACAATGAGCGAGTAGTTCCCTAACTTGATGGGGAGTTGATTGAAAGGAACCCTTGAGTTAGGATGCTCAAGAGAGAGATTGTAATTGGGTTTATTGTTGGATTGCTCTCTAATCACTAACACCAATCCTCCCAAGAGTGGATTGGAACTTGTGGATAGAACAACATTCCAACTCGTTTGACTTTCCTTTACTTAGTAAGGGACAACTAAACATAATAACCCTCAATTGTCAATTAATCTTGAGAGTACTCCATCACGAATAGAGCTTCCAGCTAATCAACTCCCAGTCAAGGCTTTTATTTAAATTTATATAAATTCTCTAATTTAATTTTCTGCCATTCAACTCAAACCTTTTTGAAAATATCCGATTAATAAAATAGCACACTTTTCTGCAACTCGTTGGGAGACGACCTGGGATTCATACTCCAAGTATTTTAATTTTAATTTCTGTGACACCCTTCTAAATTGATAAGCAGATTTCTGGTTGGTTGAGAACTATACTTGCAACGCATATTTTATAATCATTCTTAACTCGCCAATTTCCGCACCCATCAATTTTTGGCGCCGTTGCCGGGGAGTTGCAATAGAGTGCTAAAGTTATTAATTGGAATTTATTTATTTGCATTTTATTTTAATTTGATACTATGAGCTGCTTGTTTCTTTCGTTAGATGACACGTTCGCTTCCTGATCCAAGCTTGCTAGTATTCGATCCTGAGATTGAAAGAACTATTTCACGAATAAGGCAAGCTCGGCGTCGGTTAGTCCTCCCTGAGGGCGGATCTGAAATGTTACTTGAGAAAGAAACTAGCCCCCGTTCTACTGATTTGGTTGTTTTACGTACAGGTAACATGGCAGCAGCCAGGAGAGTTACTATCCAGGAGGCTGGAGTCCCTGATTTTACAATGCAACCATTTCAAGCGCATCACCCAGCAGTGGCTACAGACTTTGAAATAAGGACCGCACTGCTCAATTTGATGCCCAAGTTTCATGGCTTACCTGCTCAAGAGCCTATCAAGCACCTGAGAGATTTTTAGGCAGCCTGTTCTACTGTCAAGCGTGATGGTGCAGATGAAACTTCAATTTTACTGAAAGCTTTCCCATTTTCTCTTGAGGGGAAGGCAAGATAATGGTACTACATTCAACCAGCAGCAATTGTATTCAACTGGGATACACTGAGAAGAGAATTCTTGGAAAAGTTCTTTCCAGCTGAAGTTACTGATAAACTGAGGAAAGACATTTCCATGATTGTTCAGGATGACTCTGAAACTCTTTATGAGTACTGGGAGCGCTTCAATAATCTTCTAGAAGCTTGCCCCCACTATGTGTTTGACAAGATAGTGTTACTCGGTTATGTCACACAGGGCATGAGGCCCCAAGATAAGACCACATTGGAAAGTGCTAGCAATGGGTCTATGAAAAAGTACAAGACCACTGATGAGGCATGGCAATTGATCAGTGACTTAGCTGAATCTACTAGGAATCACAGGAAAAAACAAGACCGTTCAAAAGCCGTTGCAGAAGTATCCTCTAGCAGAGAGACTGCTGCTCTAACTCAAAGTATCTGTGAAATGACCAACTTGCTGAAGCAGATGCAATTGAACCAACAAGAAGTTCAGCAAGCTCAACTTTCTCCACCACAGCAAAACCAACAGTTAGTCCCACAGAGAATTTGCGGAATCTGCACTGATTATAGCCACCATACTGATGAATGTCCGCAGCTCCAGCATGAAGACAACACCGTGGCAGCCACACATAACTTCTATGACCGCCCCAACCAAGGGTACAATCAAGGTGGCAATTATAACCACGGATGGCAAGAAAATTCTAACCAGAATTGGAGGGATAGCAACAACAGAGGAGGCAGAGATAATCAGGGAAATCAGAGGTGGAATAACAACAACAACAGGCAGCAGAATCAGAATAAGCCTTACAGAGCACTTCATCTAAGGCAATCCCAAGGACCACAGAATACCCTATAGCAAACCTCTCAATTTACCCATCCTTCTGCATCTGCCAATGATGACTTACTACAATCTATTGATCAGAGACAACAGACCATGGAAAATAATATTAATGCCACTCTAAATGGTCTGACCGCTACTTTGCAGGCTCTTGTCTCCCAGATACGATCAATGAACAACTCCAATAACCAACCTTTGAGTTCCAGTGGAATCCTCTCTCAACCATTACCTAATCCAAAGGGTGGCATTAATGCCATCACTCTGAGGTCCAGAACCACACTGCAGGAGAGGAATCAAGAGGAGCCAAACCCACCAGAACACGTCTCAGCTGAAGAGGTAGTGGAAATAGAAGATGTTGAAGAGGAAGAGGACATACAGGACATGGCTGAAGAAGAAGAAGTGCAACCACGAGAGGAAGCACTAAAAGGCGCAGACACTGCAGAAAACGCCACTCCTATTCCATTTTCACAACTTGCAAGGAAGCCCAGGAAGCAGCTGGAACCTGATCCAAAAATGGTAGAGATATTCAAAAAGGTCGAGGTAACTGTTCCCCTTTTTGATGTTATTCAACAGGTACCTAAATATGCAAAGTTTCTAAAAGATTTATGTATACATAAAGACAAAATTAATGAATTAGAAACTATTCCTTTAGGAAGTTCCATATCTGCTTTAATGGGAGGTTTACCTGAAAAATGTAGTGACCCAGGTTCTTGTATAGTTAATTGTACTATTGGAGGTGTGATAATTTCTGATTGCATGTGTGATTTAGGAGCATGTGTGAGTATAATGCCTTTGTCTATATATGATATTTTGAGGCTCCCTCCCTTAAAAAGGTCGGCAGCTCGTTTTGTGTTAGCAGATAAAAGCATTATTACAGTGGTCAGAGTTGCTGAAGATGTACTAGTAGGAATTAAGGGACTCACATTCCCCACTGATTTTTATATCCTGGAAATGCCCCAAAATGACTCAGACAAGCCATCATCAATTCTACTCGGAAGGCCATTCTTGAAGACCTCAAAGTTTAAATTAGATGCTTTCTCAGGAACATACTCTTTTGAAATAGATGGCCGAGTAGTGATCTTCAATATGAATGGAGTTATGAAGCATCCTCCGGAGGATCACTCTTTCCTCAAGTGTGACATTATAGATGAAACCGTGGCTGAAGTCCACCAGGAGGAATTTGAAGAGAAGCACACAGGACAAGGCCTAAGTGTGGGGACATTCTCAGAGGACAATGACAGTGCCTTACCACTGTTACCAGCTCCAGACAATCCAGAGCCTGAACATGATCAGAAGTTAGAATTAAAACCCCTTCCTCCACACCTCAAATATGCTTACCTTGAAGACGAGCAGAAGTTTCTGATGCCAGGGCATTTTGGCCAGTTTCACTGACCTTTTCTTTATGGTTTTAAGGTAGTTTCATGCATTTTCTTAGGAAATAAGCAAGTTTTGGGTAAATAATCACTTACATCTTGATTCAAGCAAACATTGTGAATTTTACATGATTTCATGAGAATTATGCATGAATTAAAGGACAAATTGAATTATGCATGTCTCATAACTTGGATTAGAGCTTTGATGCACTTTATTGCTTGATTTCAGGACAAAGAAAGCAAGGAAGAACCACGTTAGTAGCCACGTTAGTCTAGCTAACGTGACCACTAACGTGGAATGAAGGCTAGCTTGCAACGTTAATGAGAAAAGTGATTGCCAATAACGCCTTCGTGAGCCATCATAGCCCACGTCAGTTGCCACGTTAACTATGTTAACGTGGAAGCTAAAGTGGAAGAGAAGTAGAACTCCAACATTAGTGGTAAAAGTAAGTGCCACTAACGTTCCAAAAGGGGCAATTGGCCACGTTAAGAGCTACATTAACTTAGTTAACGTGAGCTATAACGTGGAAGAAGAAGATGATGCCAACATTAGTGACACTCACCTTTGTCACTAACGTTGGACTAAGCCCATATTGGCTACGTTAAAAGCCACGTTAACCTAGTTAACGTGGACTCTAACGTGGAGGGAGCAAGAATCACCAACGTTAGTGACACTCACCTTTGTCACTAATGTTGGATTGAGCCACTATGAGCCACGTTAGTTGCCACATTACTTACATTAATGTGGAAGCTAACGTGGAGAAGAGGGATGATGAGCCAACGTTAGTGACACTCACCTTTGTCACTAACGTTGGAGATGGCTATCAATACCACGTTAGAAGTCATGTTAACCTAGTTAACGTGAACTCTAACGTGGGAAGTAGGGGCGTTCTGAAGCGTTAGTGACAAAGGTAAGTGTCACTAACGCTCTCGAAGATTTGGCAAGCCTACGTTAAAGGCCACGTTAACTATTCTAACGTGAACTCTAACGTAGGGAGAAAGGGGTACTCCCAACGTTATTGAAAAAGGTAAACCCCAGTAACGTTTGTGAAGGGCCAAGGGTCAACGTTAGTGGTCACGTTAGTGCCACTAACGTTGAAGTTAACGTGGACCACTTTGGGTTAGGAACGTTAGTGAAAAAGGTGATTGTCACTAACGTTCTCAACCCCATATTTTCACTTAACGTTAACACCACTAACGCCCTAAGCTAAAGTCCCTGCCTACTTCACACTTTCTCTGCAAGTAAAGCTGAGCCCACTGAAGAAGATAACTGCTTCAACTCAAGATCCAAAGGCCCATATCCAAGACTTGAAGAGCCAACTAGAAGATCAGAAGAATAGTATAAATAGGGAGAGCTTTGAACTACAAAAGGAGCTTCTGGCATTATTAGAATTACTCTCTGTAATTTACTTTCTCTGTACTTCTAGTTTAACTTTCAGAATGTACTCTCCATCTTTGCTTTCTATTCCCAGAGCTATGAACAACTAAACCCCTTTCATTGGATTAAGGAGCTCTGTTGTAATTTGATGGATCAATAATAGTTTTCATTATTCTTCTTCTTTCTTTTCTCTTGATTTTACTAGAAAGCTTTCAATCTTCATCCAATTGCGTAGTTATCTTGGAAAAGAAGCTATTCATACTTGGATCTCTTCTGAACCTTGGAAAAGGAATGAAGAGATCATGCTAGAAATGCTTTTTCATGTTGGACCAAATTGGGGTTTGGGCGGATATGGTGACATATAATTCTCCCAATACTTTGATTTGGAAATACATGTGGTATAATCAGTGACCACACTTCATCTCTTCTCATGAGCAATTAGACCAAGGAATTGGCTATTGATCTGATTTGAGAGATTGAATTACCAAGGAATTGGAATTCAATCACTTAAGATTGCCAAGGAGATCAATGAATGCATTGATTGAGGAAGAGATGAAAATGAACTTGATCCGGAGAATGCAACATCTCCTAAGTCCAATGAATTTCCCATTTCTGTTCTTACCCATTCTCTTTACTTTATGCCAATTACTTCTATGATCATCTTCCCCATTCCCATTTACAATTCTGTAATTTACTTTCCGTCATTTATTTTCAGCTCTTTATTTCCAGCATTTACGTTTTTTGCTATTTACTTTCCCGCCATTTAATTTCCTGCAACTCTCAAACCACATTCTGCTTAGCTCAACTAGAACATTCCTCCAATTAAAGTTGCTTGACCAATCAATCCCTGTGGGATTCGACCTCACTCTTTTGTGAGTTATTACTTGACGACAATTCGGTATACTTGCCGAGGGAAATTTGTTAAGGGACAAGTTTCCGTGCATCAAGTTTATGGCGCCGTTGCCGGGGATTGATTTTGTATCAACAATGATTAAATTGGTGGATAACTAGATTGAGCATTTGTTTTTATTTTGTTTGATTTAAGTTCATTTGAGTAATTTACTTTCTGTTTAGCTATTTTCTTCCCTTTCCCCCACCCATTTTCTTAGTTGCTTACAATTCAGTCACTAACCCACTAACTGTTTGATATATTGCATCACTCACGCTAAAAGCATTTCTGTAGAAATTACTATCTGCATCTATCTTTCTTGCTTTTGCCTTGTTGGTTGTATGACAGGTAGAAGAAGCGGGACTTCAACTTCCTTTGATTCTGAATCTGAGAGGACCTTCCTTAGATTAAGGAGGGAAGCAAGAGGAAAGAGAGTAGTTGGTGCTGAGGAAGAGGAAGAGTACTTTGAACCAGACATGGATGAGAATATGGAAAACCATCATAAAGAAGAGGCTCATAACCATGGCAGAGAAGGTCCAGCGCATCAGGCTGGGCAAGAGAGAAGAGTTCTGGGTTCTTACATCAACCCAAACCCAGGAAACTGTGGGAGTAGCATCCAAAGGCCAACCATACATGCCAACAACTTTGAACTAAAGCCACAGCTCATCACCCTTGTTCAGAACAATTGTTCATTCGGAGGAAGTGTCCAAGAAGACCCCAATCAATATCTAACCACCTTCCTGAGGATATGCGATACTGTGAAGTCTAATGGTGTTCATCCTGACACCTATAGACTACTTCTGTTTCCTTTCTCGCTCAAGGACAAAGCATCTAAATGGCTAGAATCCTTGCCAAAGGAGAGTTTAGCAACCTGGAAAGATGTGGTGAACAAGTTCTTGGCAAGATTCTATCCTCCTCAATGGATCAACAGGTTGAGAGCTGAGGTACAAACATTCAGGCAGCAGGATGGTGAGACTCTATATGAAGCATGGGAGAGGTTTAAAGACTTGACAAGAAGATGCCCACCAGATATGTTCAATGAATGGGTGCAGTTGCACATTTCCTATGAAGGTCTTTCATATGAATCAAAGAAGGCAGTAGACCACTCATCTAGGGGATCTCTGAACAAGAAGAAGACCATTGAAGAAGCCATATATGTCATTGAGACTGTAGTAGAGAATGACTACTTCTATACTTCTGAAAGAGGCAATACTAGAGGAGTGATGGAGCTGAACAATGTGGATGCACTGCTAGCTCAAAATAAGATGATTACCAAGAAATTAGTTGACCTCACCAAGAAGATAGAGAGGAATCAAGTAGCAACAATCACCACTTCAGCAGCAACCCAAGAAGGAGTGAATGAAGAAGCAGAGGGTAGCAGAGGGTGATCAGGAACAAGCCAACTACATTGGGAATTCACCTAGGCAGAACCATGACCCATTCTCCAAAACGTATAATCCTGGTTGGAGGAACCACCCAAACTTTGGGTGGGGAAATCAACAAGACCAAGGCCAAGATCAGAGACGCCACAACCCCAACAACAATGCAACTCACCAACACTCCACACAGAGGTCATACCAACACCCACCCAACAACACTTCTCAACATCCATACCAAAGTCAAAATGGCCCTTCTCATCCTTCCAATCTCAACTCTCCATCATCGGAAGAAAGACTATCAAGGATTGAGACTCTACTTGAAGGCATATGCAAGAAGATTCAAGATAACAAGGTGTTCAAAGAGGAGGTGCGAGCCAATATCAATCAACAGGGAGACACCATCAAGAGGCTAGAATTTCAAGTGAGATACCTATCTGAGAAGATTCCCAAACCTACTGATAGCTTTCCAAGTGACACAGAGAAAAATCCGAGAGGTGAAGCAAAGAAAGTCAGATGGGAAGATTGCAAGATGGTTACTATAAGTGATAAGGAGACTGAAGAAGAGCCGAACAAACCATCAGAACAACCTGAAGATACATCAGCAGGAAAGCAGGAAGAGAATCATCAAGAAACCACAATTACACAGAAGGAGCTGCTGAGACTCTATGCACCCTTTCTCCAATTACTCAATGGTGGTGTAGAGAAGAGAATATACTCAAGATTTCTTGACATATTTGCATCTCTCCATGTAAACATACCATTCATCAAGGCCCTCCAACAAATGCCCTCATACATTAAGTACATGAAGGAGCTGTTGACAAGGAAAAGCTCACTCAAGGGAGGACAAACCATAGTTATGAATAAGGAGTGTAGTGCTCTCATTCAACCAGAGCTGCCTACAAAAAGGAAGGACCCAGGGAATTTTCACATCCCCTGTGCCATAGGAGAAACAATATTTGATAAAGGACTCTGTGATCTGGGAGCAAGCATCAACTTAATGCCTTTATCCCTTATGAAGAGGCTGCAAATCAATGAGCTGATTCCCACAGACGTAGTCATCAGGCTGGCGGACAAAACTCAAAAATAAGCAATAGGAGTGGTTGAAAACGTGCTGGTGAAGGTTGGGAACTACTTCCTTCCCACAGACTTTGTCATACTGGAAATGGAAGAAAGTCATCTTCACCCAATCATATTGGGAAGACCATTCTTAGCTACAGCCAGAGCGCTCATAGATGTGGAGCGAGGAGAGCTAATACTGAGGGTACATGACGAACAACTCACCTTCAATGTCTTCAAACCCTCACAAGAAGCAAGTCAGGAAGGCAAGGAACTAAGGACAGAGCATAACTGAGCAATGGTGGGAGAAAGAAGCATTGAGGCACAAGCTGTACACTCAGGAATTCCTTTGGGTGATGAACAAAATAATCAGAAGCTGTCACAGCTAAAAGAAACTCAAGTGGAGCCAAAACCACTAGAATCATATGGGACCAGCAACAAAATCCCTTTAGGAAAGGAGACCACAAAGAGTAGGATAACAGCAAAAGAAACAAAGAAGAAGATACCAAGGAGATGGAGGAACAAAAAGATCCCTATAGAAGATTTCTCTCCAGGGGATAAAGTGATCTCAGCTTACTTCCTAGATATCCCACCTCATCTCCCCACCATCCCATCTCAGTTACCTAAGGTTTTTACCATCAACAAAGTTTTCTACCTAGAACATGTAGAGATCATTGATGAAGCCAATGGATATATGTTTACTGCAAGAGGTGAAGATCTGAAGCATTACCAACCACCATGACAAAGGAAGAACGTCAAGCTAGTGACACTAAAGAAGCGCTTCATGGGAGGCAACCCATGTTTTACATGCTTTTAAAGTAGTTAATAAAGCAAGGTTCATGGATCGCAAATAAACTTTGATATATCCTTGAATAAATCCTTTTATGCAACATATAGTGAAGAACAAGTTTGGTGTTCAAGACACACTAAGAGGACATGAATGCAACTCATAGCATGTCACTCTTAGCACCTTGAACAAATCATCTTACACCACATTGCCAAAAACTAAGTTTGGTGTCACCAAGGTTGCATATATGGAAATTTAATTAGTCAGTTGGTTTGCATTTGTGAATAGCATTTAGTAGTTAACAACAAAAATTTTAAAAAGTAGTTACTCTTTCTTGTCTTTTAAAGTTTGCCGCCACTTCCCACAATTTTATTTTTTCTTTTATTTTATAGGAGGATTAATGGGACAATTGAAGGGTTCGGCTACCACAAAAGGAGAGGACTGTACACGTGTCTCCAAGGGGATTGCATTGGGAATTGTTGCCATGCAACATTGGAAGAAGAACAAGCTTGGAAACTGAACCAACACCATCATAAAGTTGATGATCCTTGTGCTCATCCATTGCTAAACCCCATCCGTCCATCACACAACCACCCCATCAATCCACACCTTTCATTCACCCATCACTTTCCTATATAAGTGATTCCTAGTCCGTACCCCCTTCACATTCCAATTCCCATTCTTTATACTTCACACCTTCGGAACTCAAGTCCTTTTATCTCACCCTATCCAAACCCAGCTAAATTCCATCATTTATCCACAACCCCTCAACACTCTCACACATCAACTTGTACTCATGGCATCATCAAGCTCTAAAAGAAGAAAGGGAAAGGAGCCTATGGAGCAATGCCCTTTTGATGAAAAGATGTTTAGAACCTTTCACCATGCACTTCAATTTGGATGGATGTCTGATAAGGAGATCATATATGAGCCAGGCTTTCAAGTCAAGAAAACTGAGTGCTCCGAAATCACAGAAAAGGTAGAAAAGAGAAGATGGGAGCTCCTCACCGATCCAGTCACCGCGAGAATAAATGCAACGCTCGTAAGAGAGTTTTATGCAAATGCAATGAGATATGATAGGAAAGAGGAATCTTATATATGCTTTGTGAGAGGAGTAACGGTGGATTTTAGTCCCATGAGCATCATGAGGGTGTTGAAGCTACGAACTATACCATTCGAAGAAGAGAGCTATCAATCTCGAATAGATGGTAGTCCTAACTATGATCAGATTGTGAAAGATATCTGCGTACAAGGAGCGGACTGGGTGAGAGATTCTAATAGATAGCCCAAATTTATCAAAAGAGGTGATCTCACCCCTGAAGCAAAGGGGTGGTTCTGATGCACGAAAACTTGTCTCTCAACAAATTTCCTTCGGCAAGTATACCGAATTGTCGTCAAGTAAAAACTCACAGTAGAGTGAGGTCGAATCCCACAGGGATTGATTGGTCAAGCAACTTTAATTGGAAGAATGTTCGAGTTGAGCTAAGCAGAAAGTGAGTTGAGAATTACAGGAAATTAAATGGCGGGAAAGTAAATAGCAGAAAATAAATGACGGGAAGTAAATTGCAGAATCTTAAATGGGGAAGGGGAATTTAGCATGAAAGTAAATGGCAATAAGTAAAGAGAATGGGTAAGATCAGAAATGGGGAATTCATTAGGCTTAGGAAATGTTGCATTCTCCGGATCAAGTTCATTTTCATCTCTTCTTCAATCAATGCATTCATTGATCTCCTTGGCAATCTTAAGTGATTAAATTCCAATTCCTTGGTAATTCAATCTCTCAAATCAGATCAATAGCCAATTCCTTGGTCTAATTGCTCATGAGAAGAGATGAAGTATGGTCACTGATTATACCACATGTATTTCCAAATCAAAGTATTGGGAGAATTATATGTCACCATATCCTCCCAAACCCCAATTTGGTCCAACATGAGAAAGCATTTCTAGCATGATCTCTTCATTCTTTTTCCAAGGTTTAGAAGAGATCCAAGTATGAATAGCTTCTTTTCCAAGATAACTACTCAATTGGATGAAGATTGAAAGCTTTCTAGTAAAATCAAGAGAAAAGAAAGAAGAAGAATAATGAAAACTATTATTGATCCATCAAATTACAACAGAGCTCCCTAACCCAATGAAAGGGGTTTAGTTGTTCATAGCTCTGGGAATGGAAAGCAAAGATGGAGAGTACATTTTGAAAGTTAAACTAGAAGTGCAGAGAAAGTAAAATACAGAGAGTAATTCTAATAATGCCCAAAAGCCCCCTTTCTCTAGTTCAAAGCTACTCCTATATATACTACTCTCCTGATCTTCTAGTTGACTCTTCAAGTCTTGGATGTGGGCCTTTGGATCTTGAGTTGAAGTAGTTATCTTCTTCAGTGGGCTCAGCTTTACTTGTAGAGAAAGTGTGAAGTAGGCAAGGACTTTAGCTTAGGGCGTTAGTAGTGTTAACGTTAAGTGAAAATATGGGGTTGAGAACGTTAGTGACAATCACCTTTTTCACTAACGTTCCTAACCCAAAGTGGTCCACGTTAACTTCAACGTTAGTGGCACTAACGTGACCACTAACATTGACCCTTGGTCCTTCGCAAACGTTACTGGGGTTTACCTTTTTCAATAACGTTGAGAGTACCCCTTTCTCCCTACGTTAGAGTTCACGTTAGAATAGTTAACGTGGCCTTTAACATAGGCTTGCCAAATCTTCGAGAGCGTTAGTGACACTTACCTTTGTCACTAACGCTTCAGAACGCCCCTACTTCCCACGTTAGAGTTCACGTTAACTAAGTTAACGTGACTTCTAATGTGGTATTGATAGCCATCTCCAACATTAGTGACAAAGGTGAGTGTCACTAACGTTGGCTCATCATCCCTCTTCTCCATGTTAGCTTCCACGTTAATGTAATTAACGTGGCAACTAACGTGGCTCATAGTGGCTCAATCCAACGTTAGTGACAAAGGTCAGTGTCACTAACGTTGGTGATTCTTGCTCCCTCCACGTTAGAGTCCATGTTAACTAGGTTAACGTGGCTTTTAACGTAGCCAATATGGGCTTAGTCCAACGTTAGTGACAAAGGTGAGTGTCACTAACGTTGGCATCATCTTTTTCTTCCACGTTAGAGTTCACGTTAACTAAGGTAGTGTTTATTTTCGGGGACAGGACACGGAGACATGGACAACACTTGTTTAAAAAGTATTTGGAAGCAGAGACATGGACAGTGGACATATTGTCTCCGAGACAGTTTTTTATACTTTTGTGTCCACTCTTTCACGAAGAACAATGATGGGCACGGGATTTGGAAAAGTGGACACGGACAATTTTATAAATTTTGTTTTCCTTTTTTTCCACTATTACCCCTTCTTATTTTTCCTATTACGTTGTTCAGAGATACTTTTTTCTTTCTGTTCTTCCTCTATCTCTTTCTTTTCCAGGTACTCTCTCATTTCTGTAAAATTTTTTATTGGGGTAGATAATTCTTTTCTTTTTATCGTTTTACTTCAATACCATTTTAACCTTATATTATATTATTTGATTTGTAATAAAAATAATAACAAAAATAATTAATCTTGAAACTTTTGAAAGATAAATATTAGCAAAAGTAAAATTAATCTTTTAAAATGCTAAAAAATAATTTATAAATTGTAATTGATTTTATATAATTTAAAGAAAAATCAGTTTTTTTATAAAGAAAAATCAGTTTTTAGATAAAAAAAATAGTTTTTTTTAAATAAAAATAGATTTTTATATGCAAAAACTAATTATTTTTTCATGTAAAAATGGATTTTTTTAAAATTAATTTTTTATTTAAAATTAATTTGGCCTATTAACTTAAACAAAATTTTTTATTAATCAAACTCAAATTTATTTTTTTTGTTAATTTTAACCATATGTATTCCTACATATTAATAATAAATTTTAAAATAAAATAATTATATTTATAAATTTTATTTTAATATAAATACTAATATATTTTTTTATTAAAATTTTTTGCCTCTTCAAATATTTTTTTCAGGTTCCGTCTGTACTCCTACGTACTCTCATTTTTTATTAAATTAATTTGTATTGATGTAGAAAATTTAGAATCACGGGGTTATTTTAGTCATTTCATATAATATTTTAGTCTTGTCCATGTGTATCCAAACATAATACTAGACATTACATTAGTGTCTTGTCCATCGTATCCAAACACAATACACAAAAGATAATTTTTAGTGTCTCCGTCCTATTGTCACCATTTCAGTGTCATGTTCTGTCCTGTCTCTAAAAACAAACGCAGCCTAAGTTAACGTGGCTCTTAACGTGGCCAATTGTCTCTTTTGGAACGTTAGTGGCACTTACTTTTACCACTAACGTTGGAGTTCTACTTCTCTTCCACGTTAGCTTCCACGTTAACATAGTTAACGTGGCAACTAACGTGGGCTATGATGGCTCACGAAGGCGTTATTGGCAATCACTTTTCTCATTAACGTTGCAAGCTAGTCTTCATTCCACGTTAGTGGTCACGTTAGCTAGACTAACGTGGCTGCTAACGTGGTTCTTCCTTGCTTCCTTTATCCTGAAATCAAGCAATAAAGTGCATCAAAGCTCTGATCCAAGTTATGAGACATGCATCATTCAATTTGTCCTTTAATTCATGCATAATTCTCATGAAATCATGTAAAATTCACAATATTTGCTTGAATCAAGATGTAAGTGATTATTTACCCAAAACTTGCTTATTTCCTAAGAAAATGCATGAAACTACCTTAAAACCATAAAGAAAAGGTTAGTGAAACTGGCCAAAATGCCCTGGCATCACAACACCAAACTTAAAGCTTGCTTGTCCCTAAGCAAGTACTGGAACAAGAGAATGATGAATGAAATGACAAGAGGAATGAATCATTATTGTGGAAGTCATGTTCTTGGTTTTATGGGGTTTCATGCATAGCAACTTAGGTTCATTTCTTTACTGGCTTTCAGACCTTTATCATGCCTTGGAATACTCACTTGATTGCACCCTTTGAGACTTTTCTTTATTGATCCCTTTGTCTTTCCAAGGTTTATTTCATCCTTAGGCTAAGTGTTCTGTGAGGGGGCGACTCTTTAAGATAAGCTTTCAGCCAACACTCCCGAACCATTTGGTTCAAGGTGCTAGGTGTTGAAACACCCCTAAGGACTTACTCCCTCAAGTCTCTCTCCCCCATACATGCACACCACAGGCACATGGTTTGTTATTTTTTTTCCTTGAGGTCTTGGTGTCCAGCACCTCTTTGGGTTACTAAATGTTCTGTAGCAAGGTTGCTCTTGATAGTGGATTTTCAGTTGATAATCCCGGGTTAGTTAACCCAAGTTACCAAGTGATGAAACACTCCTAGGAACTTATTCATGCAAGCATATCCTTGGTACAAGAGCACCACAGACACATCCCTCAAGATTCAAGCCCTTGGTGCCTAGCCTTATTCTTTATTAACTTTTTCTTTCTTTTTCAACCCTTATTGTTTTTTTCCTTTTTCTTATTAGGATCTTATTATTTAGCTAGTCTCATGGGGGTGTGTTTCAAGCATATGATTCAAGACAGATAGTTGCCTTCCCACCTTGTTGGTGAACCAACTTAGCTAAGTGATTACTACACCACAAATTTAAGGACCTATTCCACAACTTGAACATCACTCTGGTCTTTCATAACATCTCTTTTTATTGGACTTAAAAGGACAAGCATACAATAAGCAAGATGAAAATGAAGGCAGGCAATTTGACTAGCGAGCATAGACCTAGGCAAAAGCAAATTTAAAGACAGAATTGAAAATTCCTAAGCTACTATGGAAGCATGTTCTATTTCATACATGATTTTCCTTATTTAAAAGACTTGAAAAAGAAAGATGGAACAATGAGGGAACTCCACCACCTTTTACTCTTGGGGGTGCTCATGCTCTCCTTCCTGTTTGTCCTCCTTGTGTTTTTCTTGAGTGCTTGCACTCCCACTTTCCTTGCTTTTTCCAATCAACTTCTTCCAGAAGCTAGCATCTTCCATCTTCTTTTTCAATGTTTTCTTCTGCTGTTTCACCTTCCTTTCCTCTTGTTCTGTGAGATCTTTTGGACCTCATCATACCTAGGGATTGCAGAGTGTAGATTATGCATATGACTAGACATATAGTTCAACTTAACTTGAGTGTTTATGTTGAACTCCTCCCTATGTAGTTGCCGTCCTTCATTCAGTACGCTGAACTCATTGAATGCCTTCGTCTGAGCTAGCTGTCATTGATTGAGTTCTTGAAGGCGTTTGTCTTGACGCTCTTGCCTTTCAGTCACTTGATTGATGGCTTGAGTGAGCTAGCAGTAGTGTTCCATTTGCTGTTTCTGCCACTCTCCTTGTTGATTCATCCAATTAGAAAATAGTTCTTCTTGACGATCCATCCTTTGGGCTTGAATGTGCAGTTGTTGTTCTTGTCCCTCCATATAACTCCTCACTAGCTCCTCAATGGCTCCGTGAATGTGATTCAAGTTGATGTTAGTTGGATCATAGTACTCTTCTTGCTGATATTCTTCCTGTTGAGGTTCTTCTTGGTGAGGTTCTTCTTGTGGTGTTCTTCTCCCTATTTGAGGCCTTCTTTGTTGTTGGGCAGGTGTCATATGCGTTATACGCTGGAGTGTAACCATCCTTCCAGGGTTTACCCAAGTTGGATTGCTGTCCTCGAAGACTACCTTGGCTTTCGTACACAGCCTAAGGATGGTGCTGGGGAACCAAAGTCTAGCACCTGGATCATTCTTCTCGGCTGATTCTTGAATCCCCTCAGCTATAATTTCGTTCACATTGATGCCTCCACCTTTTACTAAGCAGTGTACCATAGTAGCTCGAGTAACGTTGACCTCAGAATTGTTTGCAGCTGGGAGGATAGATCTCCTCACAAGTTCAAACCATCCCTTGGCTTCCGGGATGAGGTCTCCTCTCCTGATGAACCGAGGTCTTCTATCTGAATACCTTTCCCAGTCAGATCCTATAACACACATATCATTCACAATTTCTTCAAGTTCATCATTGTCGGGGCCGTTACTTATTCTCACGTGATAACTGGGCTCATCAAAATGTGGTGATTTCAGCTGAAGAACCCTTGTTATGGCATTGGGGTTAAAGTCCACCTCTGTTCCTCTCACGTAACTTTTAAAGGTGGGGGCCTTGATTTTGTCTTCTCTGACCACATTTGCATAGAATTCTTTGATGAGGTTTGCATTTATCTTTACTTCTGGGTTCGTGAGCCTTTGCCAACCCCTTTGTTTGATCTTCTCTCGAATCTGTGGGCATTTATCTTCATTAGATTGGAGTGTTAACTCAGGCAATATCTTCTTGAGCTTTATCCGTTCAAATTCACGTTCATGGAATGCAGTTTTGAACTTCCCTTCATCAAAAGGGCTGCTCTCAACCGGTTCCTTTCTCTTTTGCCTCTTAGAGCTTGATGATGCCATGAATGATTTTTGAAAAGTGAAGGTGTTGAGGTGAGTGATGAGTGGTGGAATTCGGTTGGGTTTGGATAGGGTGTAGCTTGGAGAGTTGTACTTCGAGAGTGAGAAGTTTGAAGAAATGGTTGCTGGAATGTGAAGGGAAATACGGACTAGGAATCACTTATATAGGAAAATAATGAGTAAATGAAAGGTGTGGATTGATGGGGTGGTTGTGTGATGGACAAATGGGGTTTTGCATGGGATGAGTGATAAACCACTATTTTATAGTTTATATTGCATTTAATTGTGTGGTTTTGTCATGATCCTTGCCCACTTATTCATCAATTTAGCATGCATTTAGATTTCCTTCCTAAATTCAGTACATATTTGAAAATTGCTTCCTAGAGACTTTAATTATTTACTTTTGATTCTCCTTTATTCCATTCGATGCCGTGATCTGTGTGTCAAGTTTTTCAGGCCTTATAGGGCATGAATGAAATGGAGATTGGAGAGGAAGCTAGCAAAAATGGAAGGAACACAAGAATTTGAGGAGATAACCAGCGAGAAGTGACGCGGTCGCATGGCTCACGCGACCGCGCGAAGGAGCACAAATCGCAGTGACGCGGAAGCATGGCTTGCGCGACCGCGCAGATTGGAAAGCGCAAGCGACGCGGTAGCGTGGACGACGTGAACGCGTGGAGAGGAAAAAGCGCAAGCGACGCGTCCGCATGGACGACGCGATCGCGTGACATGCGCGATCTGCATAATCTGCAGAATTCGATGGGGCGATTTTGGACCTTATTTCGGCCCAGTTTTCGGCCCGGAACAGCAGACTAGAGTCAGAGAATATGCAGAAACAAGGGACACATTCATTCAGTAGTTTTAGATCTAGTTTTTCACTCTCTTAGGTTTTTCTCTCTAGTTTTTTTTAGAATTTTAATTTTCAATTGGTCTTAGCATTGGAACAGTGAGAAGAGTTATTTCCTCATCAAGACTTCATCATTCTAGTTTGTTCTCTTAACTTGGTTCTATTCTTCCATGTTCTTTGTTATGTTCAATTTTGTCATTCAGATACTTTTATGATTATTTAATGCAAGGATTATTTCTTTTTAATTCAATTTTAATTCCAATAATCATGTCTTCTTTTAATTCCCTTTCATGCGCTATGGATTCTTTATTTACAATGCGTGAGTAGTTTCCTTACTTGATGGGGAGTTGATTAAAAGGAACTCTTGAGTTGGAAGGATTGAAAGAAAATTTGTAATTGGGTTAAATATTGGATTGCTATCCTGTCACCGACGCCAATCCCTTTGAACTAAGTGGGTTGCAAGTTGTGAACAGATCTGGCATTCCCACTTGTTTGACTTTCCCTTACCTAGTAAAGGATAACCAAACAGAACAACCATTAATTATAAATTAATCTTACAATCACACCATCAATGATAGAGATTCAAACCAATCAATTCCCAGTCAAGGCTTTTATTTATATTATTTAAAAATCCTCAATTTAAATTCCAATTTACTTAGCTCAACTTCTTGGAACATCTGATTAATAAAACAGCACACTTTTCTGCAACTCGTTGGGAGACGACCTGGGACTTAAAACTCCCAGTAATTTTAATTTAAACTCTCTGTGACATATTTCTAAATTGATAAGCAGATTCTCGGTGAGTTAAGAACTATACCTGTAACGTAACCATTTTAATAAATTTTTAATTCACCAGCTTCTGCTTCCCATCAATTTTTGGCGCCGTTGCCGGAGAATTGCAAACGTGTGCCTTATTATTGGTTATTGTAAATATTTACTTTTTGATTTGTTTTTATTTTTATTAAATTAAGAGGTTATTGATTTTTATTTTAAAATTTTTATCTTATCTTATCTTATTTCAAAAATCAAATTTCAAAATTCAAAATTAAAAATTTTTTTTTTCAAAATTTAAATTTAAAAATTTTCAAATTTCAAATTTTAAAAATTCAAAATTCAAAAATTTAAAATTCAAAATTTCAAAATTTAATTTTCAAATTCAAAATCTAAATAACCTTTTAATTTAAATTTATTTTTATTTTTATTTTTGTTCTTAATTTTTTAGCTACTATGAATTCTCACCCCTCTCGCTTCAAGTTTGATTCCAATGTTGTTGTTAGGAATGGAAACTATAATGAGAACAGGCATCAAGGTTGGAAGAATCAAAGATGGGAGGAGCCACAAGGATTTAATCAACCCTCATGGCAACAACCACCTCCAATGGACTATCAACAACCATTCTGTGATGCATATCAAGGCAATGGCTATGGTGAGCACTCTTTTGATTATCAACAACCACCACCATATGCCTATGAACCCTCTCCTCAACATAACTTTGGGCCACCAAACTCACAAACTCCTTTCCGCCAATCACCTCCATATGACCCTAACCCTCAACCACCATACTAACCACCTTATGAGCCATATGAACCATATATAGAACCACCCCAATTCCAACCCAATTACTCACAAGAACCACCACTTCAATATTCACCATCTCCATATCCATCAATCCAAGAGCACTATGATCCTATTTATGAAAGCCGAGTGCATCAAGAGGCAAAGGATCGTCTCAAGAAAACAGTGGATCGATGTCAGGCAACCATTCATCAATGGGCGCAAGTAATAATGAGTCAATTAGCTTCCCGACGTTCGGACACTCAAGGAACCCCCATGGCTTCATGTGGACAATCTAATGAAGAACGTAGCATGAAGGAGATACTAGAAACTCCAATGAACAGTACGGAGCATGACTTTGTACTGGAACAAGTAGAGGAAGCCAGAATTATTGAAGAAGAAGAAGTGGTTGAAGACTTAGGAGATGTAGAACCTCCATGGGAAAGTTCAATCATAGAACCCCCTTCCAAGACGTTTGAAATTGATACTGAGGAGGGTGTCCAACCTCCAAGGCATATCACAGTTGAAGACTTGGAAGAGGTTGATCAAGAGATGGAGATTCAAGAAGAAGAAGCACAACCTCCCATGCCCTTGGAAAGCAATGAAGAGAAGATTGAATTGGAAGAAAGCTACCAAGAAGAAGAGGTTGAAATTGAAGAAGTTTGCAAAGAGGTGGTAATTATCAGAAAAGAGCACAAGGGAGTAGAGCTTGCAATTTCATTAAAAATGCCTCCCCCTAAGTTGCCATCATCCTTCACAACATTCAAGTGGGTAAAATTCATATCCCTTAGCTTTCTAATTCCACTTGAATATGGGCTACTGGAGACGGATGGTCAACTTAGAGCTCTTTGTGGCATTAAGAGTAAGAGGAAGATGGCCAGTGGTAAGAATTGTCCTGCAAGGTTCATCATGGTTGGAAGCTTTAAGTTTAAACGCAAAGGTTGGTATAAAGCTCAACTGAATAGGTCTAGGAAGCTGTTTGGTCGTTGCAGTGAGAATTCAGATCACCTTTCACCCGACTGGAAAAATGCAGATCGAGACAAAAATGGGTGTAAAAGCAAGGTTTGGGATCCTAGAATCTGTTCTGGCATTTGTCACCCCGGGAGCCTAAGAATCTGTTTGAAGCTTCTTAAGGGCTTTACATGCTTAGTTTGGGATCCCGGAAGACATTGGAATCACAAACATTGGTGGAGATTCCTGATGAGTTCAAGCACAAGCCTCCATAACAAGGGACTCCCCAAATGTCCAACTTAAGGACTTTAACTAAAAGTGCTAGGTGGGAGACAACCCACCATGGTATGATCGTTCATTTTTCATTTTTATTTAGTTTTATTTGTTTTTGAGTTTCATTTTATTTTATTATATTGAACCTGGAGTTTTGCATCACATTCATATTAACACTGCATTATGCATCTTTTCAAATTAAAAAATAAAAAAGCGAGCACGCGACGCGACCGCATCAGCGACGCGTCCGCATCGCAAGGAGATGGGAGACAATATTAATATGAACAGAGAGTTTCGCAGGAGCAGTGCTGGAGGTGTGCCAATGGCACAAATCACCCCACGCGACCGCGTCGCTGACGCGACCGCGTCATATGGGAATAATGGCCTCCCACGCGACCGCGTGCCCCACGCGGCCGCGTGACCTGAAAATCGACGTCAACCAGGTGCATGGCCGAAAGTTGAGCTAGAGTTGGGCTGGACCGTGCTAGTAGCACAAACCCTGCCACGCGAACGCGTCACCCACGCATCCGCGTCATATTAGAAATAAGGCAACCCGCGCGATCGCGTCGACCACGCGACCGCGCCTCCCTGTATTTTGGCAATACTGAGTTTTGAACAGAGAGTTGTGCGACCGCGAGGCTGCACTCGCGCCACTAGCATAGATCGAGTCACGCGATCGCGTGCCCTACGCGTCCGCGTCACCCAACCATATCACGCACCACGCGACCGCGTCACCCACGCGATCGCGTCGCCAGCGTCGCACAACCTATCCAGATTAGTGCCAATTTTCTTATCTTCTCTTTTCTAATCCTAATTTCTTCCTTCTCTCTCCTTTCTCACTTTCTTTTTCTTCTTCTCATCCTTTTTCCCTCTCATTTTATTTTATTTTATTTATTTGCATACTTTCATTCATTGCATATTTTTATTTTTCTAAATTTATTATTTTACCATTGGTGTTCAAATGTTCTTATTCAACTGTTATTTCTTTTTTGGTTTTATCTTGGTGCTTATGACTTGTTTTATTCTGGTTAGGTAATATTATTTAAATCAATGCCAATCTTTTATACCTGTATTACTTTTACATTGATATGAATTTATATTATCTCTCCTTACCCACACTCTCCCTCATTGTTGTAACATTTTTTGCACCACTGGTATGCCATGTGCTTCTATTGTTTTCTCACTTGCATGTTGTAGCTACCATGTAATTGAGACCCTTATCATTTGGCATTAACCCATACTTCTTTTATTTTCTTATCTCTATTTTTGGGTTACTCTTTTTCCCTTTATCTTTCAGGATGGCCACCCGGAAGGGAAACGGAAGACATTTTACATGGGGAGATAGACAAGTCCATCTGCACAATCTTTAGAGAAAAGCAACAGTCGAAACAACCCATCCACCTGCAAATCTCAGCATGCACCGAGGACGGTGCAATCTTTAAGTGTGGGAAGGTCGATACCGACTTTCATGGGTTAGTCACTTCATATTTTAGCACCAATGTTTAATTTTCTTTGTTAAATTAGTTGTTGCATTTGCATATTTTTTTTGATTTTATGCATCTAGTTACTACTTGGTTAAAATAATAAGTTTCTTCTTAAGATCCTATTTTTGAAAATTTTTACTAATTTAAAACCAAAATTTTTGTGTTAAATTTGTTTGAAGTTATATTTGGAACATGGTTTTTCGAGCTAAAGAACGCACAACCTGTGAGATTTAAGCTTATAGTTACATTATTTAAGCATAAATATTTTATTCCTGTGTGTTTCCTTCTCTATGATTGTAATCTATATTTTGTTCCAGTCTATATGTCCTTTGTTTAGTATATTTACATGCTTGCATATGATTGAGGCCATATTTGATTATTAACTCACTTACCCCAAATAAGCCTACCTTTTACATCACCTTTGTTAGCCCCTTGAGCTTTTAACCCCCTTCTGTTCTATAACCACATCACTAGCCTTAAGCAAAAAACAAATTAATTATCCCAATTGAATCTTTGGTTAGTTTAAGATAGAGATTGTGTAGCAAATAAGTGTGGGGAAATTGTGGGAACATGGGTTGATAAGGGAATGTAACATGTTTCTAATTTATTTGAATATTAGGAATTTGGGAACCTACTCATGAAAAACCAAAATAGAAAAATAATAGAAAATCCATGCGCATTGATAAGTTATGTTTATTTCTCTACAAAAAAAAAGAAGAAGAAAAAAGAAAAAAAAGAGAAAAAGAAAAAAAAATATATAATATAAATAAATAAATAAGGGGACAAAATTACCCCAATGTTAAGTTAATAAAAGATCAATGCACATGTGATAAAAATTAAAAAAAAATTTGGTACATGAGTATGGGAATTATACAAAAGTGGGAATTATGGGTAGCTAGGCATGAATTTAAAAGTATATAGAGTATATGTATATTAGGTGAGAGCTTAGGTTAATTGAAGATTCATATTATAGCTCACTTGACCATACATATATCCTTACCTTTACCTCAGCCTCATTACAACCTTGAAAAGACCTCATGATGTTTGCATTAGTATGCTAAATATTTGTTGATTGGTTAGATGAAGAACAAGGTTTAGAAAGCATGATTAGAGAAGAATAGAGTGATTGACCCTAGACACTTGAGAGTTAGAGTGATATACACTACCAGTAAGGGTTCAATGCTTGATTCTATGTGCCCTGCTTTCATGAGCTATCTTCTTACAAGTTTACTTGCTTTTTATTGTATGATTTGAATTAGTAGAAATTGGTTTGTATTTGTCTTGGAAGATTTATTTACTTTTAACCAAGTAGGTAGAAGCATTTCACATTTTGTTGCATTCATATAGATAGGTTGCATTTCATATATTTTACCATTCCTCTTCATCTTTATAGCTTCTCTTGAGCTTAGCATGAGGACATGCTAATGTTTAAGTGTGGGGAGGTTGATAAACCACTATTTTATGGTTTATCTTGTACTCAATTGAGTGATTTTTATTAACTCTTTATCCACTTATTCATACTATTTGCATGGTTTTATATTTCCTTCCTAATTATGTGTTTTGATTGAAAACATGCTTCTTTGATCTTATATTTGCTTATTATTAATCCTCTCTTATTACCATTAGATGCCTTGATATGTGTGTTAAGTGTTTTCAGATATTATAAGGCAGGAATGGCTTGGAGGATGGGAAGAAAGCATGCAAAAGTGGAAGGAATGCAAGAAGTTGGAGAAATTGCTAAGCTGTCCAGCCTGACCTCTCTGCACTCAAACGGCTATAACTTTAGCTACAGAGGTCCAAACAACGCGTTTCCAGTTGCGTTGGAAAGCTAACGTCCGGGGCTTCGATTTGATATATAATATGTTATAGTTTCTCTGATGCTAGGCGACGCGACCGCGTGATCCATGCGGCCGTGTCGCAGTGACAAAAATCCAGCGTGGCAAAATTTGAAACCAGCAAATTTTGGACTGTTTTTGACCCAGTTTGCGGCCCAGAAAATACATATTAGAGGCTATAAAGTGGGGGATTGCATCCATTCATAAGGAGGATTTCACAATTCACAATTTTAGGAGTAGATGTAGTTTTTAGAGAGAGAGGTTCTCTCCTCTCTCTTATGATTAGGATTTAGGATTTCTCTTAGTTTTAGGAGTGACTCTCAATCCCAGGTTCTTTATTTTTATTTAATTTATGAACTCTTCCATGTTACATATAATTTTCTTAATTAATGTTATTTGAGGTATTTTCATTCATGATTGCTTTCTTCTATTTACATGATTACTGCTTCCCATTTGAAGACATTTTTAATTCAGTAAATTTATCATTTTCTTCCTTTTGGCTTTGGTCAAATAATTGGTAACCTTTGAGTTATCAAACTCATTGTTAATTAAAAATTGGAATTCATCCACCTAACTTACCTTCATAGTTAGAGGTTAACAAAGTGGGAGAAGAATCCAATTCTCATTACAATTGATAAGGATAACCAGGATAGGATTTCCAGTTCACATACCTTACCAAGAGTTTATTTTACAGTTATTTATTTATTTTTATTGCTTGAAAATATACCTGTGCGCATTGCCCAAACTCCAAATTTCTCAAACCCCCAAATTTACAATATTCATAACCAATAATAAGAACATACTTCCCTGCAATTCCTTGAGAAGACGACCCGAGGTTTAAATACTCGGTTATCAATTTTAAAGGGGTTTGTTACTTGTGACAACCAAAACGTTTGTACGAAGGAATTTTTGTCAGTTTAGAGACTATATCTACAACGTGACTGTTTTTATGACATTCTTTACTGGCAGAAATCCCAACGTCAAAATGGCGCCGTTTTGAAAATTTTTTTTTTCAAATTTTGAATTTTGAAATTTGATTTTTGAAATAAGATAAGATATGATAAAAATTTTAAAATAAAAATCAATAACCTCTTAATTTAATAAAAATAAAAACAAATCAAAAAGCAAATATTTACAATAACCAATAATAAGGCACACGTTTGCAATTCCCCGGCAACGACGCCATTTTGACGTTGGGATTTCTGCCAGTAAAGAATGTCATAAAAATAGTCGCGTTGTAGATATAGTCTCTAAACCGACAAAAATTCCTTCGTACAAACGTTTTGGTTGTCACAAGTAACAAACCCATTTAAAATTGATAACCGAGTATTTAAACCTCGGGTCGTCTTCTCAAGGAATTGCAGGGAAGTATGTTCTTATTATTGGTTATGAAGATTGTAAATTTGGGGGTTTGAGAAATTTGGAGTTTGGGCAATACGCACAGGTATATTTTCAAGCAATAAAAATAAATAAATAACTGTAAAATAAACTCTTGGCAAGGTATGTGAACTGGAAGTCCTATCCTGGTTATCCTTATCAATTGTAATGAGAATTGGATTCTTCTCCCACTTTGTTAACCTCTAACTATGAAGGTAAGTTAGGTGGATGAATTCCAATTTTTAATTAACAATGAGTTTGATAACTCAAGGGTTACCAATTATTTGACCAAAGCCAAAAGGAAGAAAATGGTAAATTTACTGAATTAAAAATGTCTTCAGATGGGAAGCAGTAATCATGTAAATAGAAGAAAGCAATCATGAATGGAAATACCTCAAATAACATTAATTAAGAAAATTATATGTAACATGGAAGAGTTCATAAATGAAATAAAAATAAAGAACCTGGGATTGAGAGTCACTCCTAAAACTAAGAGAAATCCTAAATCCTAATCCTAAGAGAGAGGAGAGAACCTCTCTCTCTAAAAACTACATCTACTCCTAAAATTGTGAATTGTGAAAGCCTCCTTATGAATGGATGCAATCCCCCACTTTATAGCCTCTAATATGTGTTTTCTGGGCCACAAACTGGGTCAAAAACAGTCCAGAATTTGCTGGTTTCGAATTTCGCCACGCTGAATTTTCGTCACTGCGACGCGGCCGCATGGATCATGTGGTCGCGTCACCTAGCGTTAGGAAAACTATAGTATATTATATATCAAATCGAAGCTCCGGACGTTAGCTTTCCAACGCAACTGGAACCGCGTCGTTTGGACCTCTGTGGCTAAAGTTATAGCCGTTTGAGTGCAGAGAGGTCAGGCTGGACAGCTTAGCAATTTCTCCAACTTCTTGCATTCCTTCCACTTTTGCATGCTTTCTTCCCATCCTCCAAGCCATTCCTGCCTTATAATATCTGAAAACACTTAACACACATATCAAGGCATCTAATGGTAATAAGAGAGGATTAATAATAAGCAAATATAAGATCAAAGAAGCATGTTTTCAATCAAAACACATAATTAGGAAGGAAATATAAAACCATGCAAATAGTATGAATAAGTGGGTAAAGAGTTAATAAAAACCACTCAATTGAGTACAAGATAAACCATAAAATAGTGGTTTATCAATGAGCACAAGGATCATCAACTTTATGATGGGGTTGGTTCAGTTTCCAAGCTTGTTCTCCTTCCAATGTTACATGGCAACAATTTCCAATGCAATTCCCCTGGAGACACGTGTACGGTCCTCTCCTTTTGTGGTAGCCGAACCCTTCAATTGTCCCCTTAATCCTCCTACAAAATAAAAGAAAAAATAAAATTGTGGGAAGTGGTAGTAAACTTTAAAAGACAAGAAAGAATAACTACTTTTTAAAATTTTTGTTGTCAACTACTAAGTGCTATTCACAAATGCAAACCAACTGACTAATTAAATTTCCATGTATGCAACCTTAGTGACACCAAACTTAGTTTGTGGCAATGTGGTGTAAGATGATTTGTTCAAGGTGCTAAGAGTGACATGCTATGGGCTGCATTCATGTCCTCTTAGTGTGCCTTGAACACCAAACTTGTTCTTCCCTATATGTTGCATAAAAGGATTTATTCAAGGATATGTCAAAGTTGAATTGCGATCTATGAACCTTGCTTTATTAACTACTTTAAAAGCATGTAAAATATGGGTTGCCTCCCATGAAGCGCTTCTTTAGCGTCACTAGCTTGACGTTCTTCCTTTGTCAGGGTGGTTGGTAATGCTTCAAATCTTCCCCCCTTGCAGTAAACCTGTATCCATTGGCTTCATCAATGATCTCTACATGTTCTAAGGAGAGAACTTTTTTTATGGTGAAAACCTTAGGTAACTGAGATGGGATGGTAGGGAGATGAGGTGGGATATCTAGGAAGTACGCTGAGATCACTTTATCCCCTAGAGAAAAATCTTCTGTAGGGATCTTTTTGTTCCTCCATCTCCTTGGTATCTTCTTCTTTGTTTCTCTTGCTGTTATCCTACTCTTTGTGGTCTCTTTTCCTAGGGGGATTTTATTATTGGTCCCATATGATTCTGGTGGTTTTGGCTCCACTTGAGTTTCCTTTAGCTGTGACATCTGCTGATTATTTTGTTCATCACCTAAAGGAATTCCTGAGTGTACAGCTTGTGCCTCAATACTTGTTTTTCCCACCATTGCTCTATCATGCTCTGTCCTTAGTTCCTTGCCTTCCTGACTTGCTTCTTGTGAAGGTTTGAAGACATTGAAGGTGAGTTGTTCATCATGTACCCTCAGTATCAGCTCTCCTCGCTCCACATCTATGAGCGCTCTGGCTGTAGCTAAGAATGGTCTTCCCAATATGATTGGGTGAAGATGACTTTCTTCCATTTCCAGTATGACAAAGTCTGTGGGAAGGAAGTAGTTCCCAACCTTCACCAGCACGTTTTCAACCACTCCTATTGCTTGTTTTTGAGTTTTGTCTGCCAACCTGATGACTACGTCTGTGGGCATCAGCTCATTGATTTGCAGCCTCTTCATAAGGGATAAAGGCATTAAGTTGATGCTGGCTCTCAGATCACAGAGTCCTTTATCAAACATTGTTTTTCCTATGGTACAGGGGATGTGAAAACTCCCTGGGTCCTTCCTTTTTGTAGGCAGCTCTAGTTGAATGAGAGCACTGCACTCCTTATTCATCACTATGGTTTGTCCTTCCTTAAGTGAGCTTTTTCTGGTCAGCAGCTCCTTCATGTACCTAATGTATGAGGGCATTTGTTGGAGGGCCTTGATGAATGGTATGTTTATATGGAGAGACGCAAATATGCCAAGAAACCTTGAGTATATTCTCTTCTCTACACCACCATTGAGTAATTGGGAAAAGGGTGCATAGAGTCTCAGTAGCTCCTTCTGTGTAATTGTGGTTTCTTGATGATTCTCTTCCTGCTTTCCTGCTGATGTATCTTCAGGTTGTTTTGATGGTTTGTTCGGCTCTTCCTCAGTCTCCTTATCACTTATAGTAACCATCTTACAATCTTCCCATCTGACTTTCTTTGCTTCACCTCTTGGATTTTTCTCTGTGTCACTTGGGAAGCTATCGGTAGGTTTGGAAATCTTCTCAGATAGGTATCCCACTTGAATTTCCAGCCTCTTGATGGTTTCTCCCTGATTCTTGATATTGGCTCGCACCTCCTCTTTGAACACCTTGTTATCTTGAATCTCCTTGCATATGCCTTCAAGTAGAGTCTCAATCCTTGATAGTCTTTCTTCCGATGATTGAGAGTTGAGATTGGAAGGATGAGAAGGGCCATTTTGACTTTGGTATGGATGTTGAGAAGTGTTGTTGGGTGGGTGTTGGTATGACCTCTTTGTGGAGTGTTGGTGAATTGTATTGTTGTTGGGGTTGTAGCATCTCTGATCTTTGCCTTGGTCTTGTTGATTTCCCCACCCAAAGTTTGGGTGGTTTTTCCAACCAGGATTATATGTTTTGGATTATGGGTCATGGTTCTGCCTAGGTGAACTCCCAATGTAGTTGGCTTGTTCCTGATCACCCTCTTCTTCTTCATTCACTCCTTCTTAGGTTGCTGTTGAAGTGGTGATTGCTGCTACTTGATTCCTCTCCATCTTCTTGGTGAGGTCAGCTAATTGCTTGGTAATCATCTTATTTTGAGCTAGCAGTGCATCCACATTGTTCAGCTCCATCACTCCTCTAGTATTGCCTCTTCCAGAAGCATAAAAGTAGTCATTCTCTGCTACAGTCTCAATGACATCTATGGATTCTTCAATGGTCTTCTTCTTGTTCAGAGATCCCCCGGATGAGTGGTCTACTGCCTTCTTTGATTCATACGAAAGGCCTTCATAGAAGATGTGCAACTACACCCATTCATTGAACATATCTAGCAGGCATCTTCTTGTCAAGTCTTTAAACCTCTCCCATGCTTCATATAGAGTCTCACCATCCTGCTGCCTGAATGTTTGTACCTCAGCTCTCAACCTGTTGATCCGTTGAAGAGGATAGAATCTTGCCAAGAATTTGTTTACCACATCTTCCTAGGTTGCTAAACTCTCCTTTGGAAAGGATTCCAGCCATTTAGATGCTTTGTCCTTGAGTGAGAAGGGAAACAGAAGTAGTCTATAGGTGTCAGGATGAACACCATTAGACTTCACAGTGTCGCATATCCTCAGGAAGATGGTTAGATGTTGATTGGGGTCTTCTTGGACACTTCCTCCGAATGAACAATTGTTCTGAACAAGGGTGATGAGCTGTGGCTTTAGTTCAAAGTTTTTGGCATGTATGGTTGGCCTTTGTATGCTACTTCCACGGTTTCCTGGGTTTGGGTTGATGTAGGAACCCAGAACTCTTCTCTCTTATCCATCCTGATGCGCTGGACCTTCTCTGCCATGGTTGTGAGCCTCTTCTTCATGATGGTTCTCCATATTCTCCTCCATGTCTGGTTCAAAGTACTCTTCTTCTTCCTCAGCACCAACTACTCTCTTTCCTCTTGCTTCCCTCCTTAATCTAAGGAAGGTCCTCTCAGGTTCAGAATCAAAGGAAGTTGAAGCTCCGCTTCTTCTACCTGTCATACAACCAACAAAGCAAAAGCAAGAGAGATAAATGCAGACAGTAATTTCTACAGTAATGCTATTAGTGTGAGTGATGCAATATATCAAACAGTTAGTGGGTTAGTGACTGAATTGCAAACAACTAAGAAAATGGGTAGGGGAAAGGGAAAAAAATAGCTAAACAGAAAGTAAATTACTCAAATGAACTTAAATCAAACAAAATAAAAAAATAAATGCACAATCTAGTTATCCACCAATTTAATCATTGTTAATACAAAATCAATCCCCGGCAACGGCACCATAAACTTGATGCACGAAAACTTGTCTCTCAACAAATTTCCTTCGGCGAGTATACCGAATTGTCGTCAAGTAAAAACTCACAGTAGAGTGAGGTCGAATCCCACAGGGATTGATTGGTCAAGCAACTTTAATTGGAAGAATGTTCTAGTTGAGCTAAGCAGAAAGTGAGTTGAGAATTGCAGGAAATTAAATGGCGGAAAAGTAAATAGCAGAAAATAAATGACGGGAAGTAAATTGCAGAATCTTAAATGGGGAAGGGGAGTTTAGCATGAAAGTAAATGGCAATAAGTAAAGAGAATGGGTAAGATCAGAAATGGGGAATTCATTGGGCTTAGGAGATGTTGCATTCTCCGGATCAAGTTCATTTTCATCTCTTCCTCAATCAATGCATTCATTGATCTCCTTGGCAATCTTAAGTGATTGAATTCCAATTCCTTGGTAATTCAATCTCTCAAATCATATCAATAGCCAATTTCTTGGTCTAATTGCTCATGAGAAGAGATGAAGTGTGGTCACTGATTATACCACATGTATTTCCAAATTAAAGTATTGGGAGAATTATATGTCACCATATCCGTCCAAACCCCAATTTGGTCCAACATGAGAAAGCATTTCTAGCATGACCTCTTCATTCTTTTTCCAAGGTTCAGAAGAGATCCAAGTATGAATAGCTTCTTTTCCAAGATAACTACTCAATTGGATGAAGATTGAAAGCTTTCTAGTAAAATCAAGAGAAAAGAAAGAAGAAGAATAATGAAAACTATTATTGATCCATCAAATTACAACAGAGCTCCCTAACCCAATGAAAGGGGTTTAGTTGTTCATAGCTCTGGGAATGGAAAGCAAAGATGGAGAGTACATTTTGAAAGTTAAACTAGAAGTGCAGAGAAAGTAAAATACAGAGAGTAATTCTAATAATGCCCAAAAGCCCCCTTTCTCTAGTTCAAAGCTACTCCTATATATACTACTCTTTTGATCTTCTAGTTGACTCTTCAAGTCTTGGATGTAGGCCTTTTAATCTTGAGTTGAAGCAGTTATCTTCTTCAGTGGGCTCAGCTTTACTTGCAGAGAAAGTGTGAAGTAGGCAGGGACTTTAGCTTAGGGCGTTAGTGGTGTTAACGTTAAGTGAAAATGTAGGGTTGAGAACGTTAGTGACAAAGTGGTCCACGTTAACTTCAACGTTAGTTGCACTAACGCGACCACTAATGTTGACCCGTGGCCCTTCGCAAACGTTACTGAGGTTTACCTTTTTCAATAACATTGAGAGTACCCCTTTCTCCCTACGTTAGAGTTCACGTTAGAATAGTTAACGTGGCCTTTAACCTAGGCTTGCCAAATCTTCGAGAGCGTTAGTGATACTTACCTTTGTCACTAACGCTTCAGAACACCCCTACTTCCCACGTTAGAGTTCACGTTAACTAAGTTAACGTGACTTCTAACGTGGTATTGATAGCCATCTCCAACGTTAGTGACAAAGGTGAGTGTCACTAACGTTGGCTCATCATCCCTCTTCTCCATGTTAGCTTCTGCGTTAATGTAATTAACGTGGCAATTAACGTGGCTCATAGTGGCTCAATCCAACATTAGTGACAAAGGTGAGTGTCACTAACGTTGGTGATTCTTGCTCCCTCTACGTTAACTAGGATAACGTGGCTTTTAACGTAGCCAATATGGGCTTAGTCCAACGTTAGTGACAAAGGTGAGTGTCACTAACGTTGGCATCATCTTCTTCTTCCACGTTAGAGCTCATGTTAACTTAGTTAACGTGGCTCTTAACGTGGCCAATTGCCCCTTTTGGAACGTTAGTGGCACTTACTTTTACCACTAACGTTGGAGTTCTACTTCTCTTCCATGTTAGCTTCCACGTTAACATAGTTAACGTGGCAACTAACGTGGGCTATGATGGCTCACGAAGGCGTTATTGGCTATCACTTTTCTCATTAACGTTGCAAGCTAGTCTTCATTCCACGTTAGTGGTCACGTTAGCTAGACTAACGTGGCTGCTAACGTGGTTCTTCCTTGCTTCCTTTATCCTGAAATCAAGCAATAAAGTGCATCAAAGCTCTGATCCAAGTTATGAGACGTGCATCATTCAATTTGTCCTCTAATTTATGCATAATTCTCATGAAACCATGTAAAATTCACAATGTTTGCTTGAATCAAGATGTAAGTGATTATTTACCCAAAACTTGCTTATTTCCTAAGAAAATGCATGAAACTACCTTAAAACCATAAAGAAAAGGTCAGTGAAACTGGCCAAAATGCCCTGGCATCAGGTTCGAAATTGTAAGGAAATCCATCCTCCCTACCAGAAACAATTCAGAGGTGAATCTTAAGAGAGCAACAATGGTGCAATGTATACTTAAAGGGGGAGAGATCAAGGTGCATGAACTCATAGCCCAAGGCATTAGGAAGATGGCTGAGAAAAGTGATTCCGGGGGAAGGTTAGGCTATCCCAGTACCATTTTCCGCCTGTGTGACAAGGCAGGGGTGGTGTTCGAAGATGAAAACCCCGAATGGATAAAAGTTGGTATCCCAATTATTGTCCGGCGTTGGAATGCTGTTGCATCTCCCCTACCCCAACGAAGGATAAGAAAGAGGCCAGTGCATCAAGTGGTAGAAGGACAGAACCTAGAGGAGCAAGCCCCTTTGGACATGCACCAACTACAGGAAGCCATTGATGGCTTATCTAGACAATACTTGGAAAATCAAGGGGCACAGAAAGAGCTTCACCTACAGTTGATAAACCGTCAAGAAGAGTCACTATCTAGATGGATAAATCAACAAGGGGAGTGGCAAAGACAATTGATGGAGCAGCAACTGGAGCAAGAAAAACAATGGGGAGAATCCTTCCACAGGTTGGAACAAAGGCAGGATCAACAACAAGAAGCCATCCAAAAGCTAATCAACATCTAAGCACATCAAGGTGCACACATACTTGAAATGTATCGGAAACAATTAGAACAGGCAGAACTCTTCGACGAACACAGGGCATTTTCAGAAGGAGTTTACATGAGCCAGACTGGACACCAGGCGAACACTCAGGCCAGGCTCGGATACTTAGTCGGACAACTGCCTATACTACATCCGGGAATCATAAGCTATGAAGAAGTGAAGGATGAATTAGCACGAGAAGAAAGAGAGAGGGTAGAAAAGAGTCATGAATCAGTAAGGAAGGCACTTGAAGATTGGAAAAAAGCTAGATTGGCCCGTATGCAAGGTAGCACAAGTGGACACAAAGAGGACAAACAAGAAGGAGAGCGCGAACAACCCCATGAGTAAAAGGTGGTGGAGTTCCCTCACTGTCCCATCTTTTTCAAGTTTTAAATAAGGAAAATCATGTATGAAATAGAACATGCTTCCATAGTAGCTTAGGAATTTTCAATTCTGTCTTTACGTTTGCTTTTGCCTAGGTCTATGCTTGCTAGTCAAATTGCCTGCCTTCATTTTCATCTTGCTTATTGTATACTTGTCCTTTTAAGTCCAATAAAAAGAGATGTTATGAAAGACCAGAGTGATGTTCAAGTTGTGGAGCAGGTCCTTAAATTTGTGGTGTAGTAAGCACTTAGCTAAGTTGGTTCACTAACAAGGTGGGAAGGTAACTATCTGTCCTGAATCATATACTTGAAACACACCCCATGAGACTAGCTAAATAATAAGATCCTAACAAGAAAAAGGAAAAGAATAATAAGAGTTGAAGAAGAAAGAAAAGTTAATAAAGAATAAGGCTAGGCACCAAGGGCTTAAAACTTGAGGGATGTGTCTGTGGTGCTCTTGTACCAAGGATCTGCTTGGATGAATAAGTTCTTAGGAGTGCTTCATCACTTGGTGACTTGGGTTAACTAACCCAGGATTATCAACTGAAAATCCACTATCAAGAGCAACCTTGCTACAAAACATTTAGTAACCCAAAGAGGTGTTGGACACCAAGACCTCAAGGAAAGAAAATAACAAACCATGTGCCTGTGGTGTGCATGTATGGGGGAGAGAGACTTGAGGGAGTAAGTCCTTAGAGATGTTTCAACACCTAGCACCTTGAACCAACTGGTTCAGGAGTGTTGGCTGAAAGTTTATCTTAAAGAGTTGCACCCTCACAGAACACTTAGCCTAAGGATGAAATAAACCTTGGAAAGACAAAGGGATCAATAAAGAAAAGTCTCAAAGGGTGCAATCAAGTGAGTATTCCAAGGCATGATAAAGGTCTGAAAGCCAGTAAAGGAATGAACCTAAGTTGCTATGCATGAAACCCCATAAAACCAAGAACATGACTTCCACAATAATGATTCATTCATCTTGTCATTTCATTCATCATTCTCTTGTTCCAGTACTTGCTTAGGGAAAAGCAAGCTTTAAGTTTGGTGTTTTGATGCCAGGGCATTTTGGCTAGTTTCACTGACCTTTTGTTTATGGTTTTAAGGTAGTTTCATGCATTTTCTTAGGAAATAAGCAAGTTTTGGGTAAATAATCACTTACATCTTGATTCAAGCAAACATTGTGAATTTTACATGATTTCATGAGAATTATACATGAATTAAAGGACAAATTGAATGATGCATGTCTCATAACTTGGATTAGAGCTTTGATGCACTTTATTGCTTGATTTCAGGACAAAGGAAGTAAGGAAGAACCACGTTAGTAGCCACGTTAGTCTAGCTAACGTGACCACTAACATGGAATGAAGGCTAGCTTGCAACGTTAATGAGAAAAGTGATTGCCAATAATGCCTTCGTGAGCCATCATAGCCCACGTCAGTTGCCACGTTAACTATGTTAACGTGGAAGCTAACGTAGAAGAGAAGTAGAACTCTAATGTTAGTGGTAAAAGTAAGTGCCACTAACGTTCTAAAAGGGGCAATTGGCCACGTTAAGAGCTACGTTAACTTAGTTAACGTGAGCTCTAACGTGGAAGAAGAAGATGATGCCAACGTTAGTGACACTCACGTTTGTCACTAACGTTGGACTAAGCCCATATTGGCTACGTTAAAAGCCACGTTAACCTAGTTAACGTGGACTCTAATGTGGAGGGAGCAAGAATCACCAACGTTAGTGACACTCACCTTTGTCACTAACGTTGGATTGAGCCACTATGAGCCACGTTAGTTGCCACGTTACTTACATTAACGTGGAAGCTAACGTGGAGAAGAGGGATGATGAGCCAACGTTAGTGACACTCACCTTTGTCACTAACGTTGAAGATGGCTATCAATACCACGTTAGAAGTCACGTTAACCTAGTTAACGTGAACTCTAACGTGGGAAGTAGGGGCGTTCTGAAGCGTTAGTGACAAAGGTAAGTGTCACTAACGCTCTCGAAGATTTGGCAAGCCTACGTTAAAGGCCACGTTAACTATTCTAACGTGAACTCTAACGTAGGGAGACAGGGGTACTCCCAACGTTATTGAAAAAGGTAAACCCCAGTAATGTTTGCGAAGGGCCAAGGGTCAACATTAGTGGTCAAGTTAGTGCCACTAACGTTGAAGTTAACGTGGACCACTTTGGGTTAGGAACGTTAGTGAAAAAGGTGATTGTCACTAACGTTCTTAACCCCACATTTTCACTTAACGTTAACACCACTAACGCCCTAAGCTAAAGTCCCTGCCTACTTCACACTTTCTCTGCAAGTAAAGCTGAGCCCACTGAAGAAGATAACAGCTTCAACTCAAGATCCAAAGGCCCATATCCAAGACTTGAATAGCCAACTAGAAGATCAGAAGAATAGTATAAATAGGGAGAGCTTTGAACTAGAAAAGGAGCTTTTGGCATTATTAGAATTACTCTCTGTAATTTACTTTCTCTGCACTTCTAGTTTAACTTTCAGAATGTACTCTCCATCTTTGCTTTCCATTCCTAGAGCTATGAACAACTAAACCTCTTTCATTGGGTTAGGGAGCTCTGTTGTAATTTGATGGATCAATAATAGTTTTCATTATTCTTCTTCTTTCTTTTCTCTTGATTTTACTAGAAAGCTTTCAATCTTCATCCAATTGAGTAGTTATCTTGGAAAAGAAGCTATTCATACTTGGATCTCTTCTGAACCTTGGAAAAGGGATGAAGAGATCATGCTAGAAATATTTTCTCATGTTGGACCAAATTGGGGTTTGGGCGGATATGGTGTTATATAATTCTCCCAATACTTTGATTTGGAAATACATGTGGTATAATCAGTGACCACACTTCATCTCTTCTCATGAGCAATTAGACCAAGGAATTGGCTATTGATCTGATTTGAGAGATTGAATTACCAAGGAATTGGAATTCAATCACTTAAGATTGCCAAGGAGATCAATGAATGCATTGACTGAAGAAGAGATGAAAATGAACTTGATCCAGAGAATGCAACATCTCCTAAGCCCAATGAATTCCCCATTTCTGATCTTACCCATTCTCTTTATTTTATGCCAATTACTTCTATGATCATCTTCCCCATTCCCATTTACAATTCTGCAATTTACTTTCCGTCATTTATTTTCAGCTCTTTATTTCCAGCCTTTACCTTTTCTGCTATTTACTTTCCCGCCATTTAATTACCTGCAACTCTCAAACCACATTCTGCTTAGCTCAACTAGAACATTCCTCCAATTAAAGTTGCTTGACCAATCAATCCCTGTGGGATTCGACCTCACTCTTTTGTGAGTTATTACTTGACGACAATTCGGTATACTTGCCGAGGGAGATTTGTTAAGGGACAAGTTTCTGTGCATCAAGTTTATGAAGCCGTTGCCAGGGATTGATTTTGTATCAACAATGATTAAATTGGTGGAAAACTAGATTGAGCATTTGTTTTTATTTTATTTGATTTAAGTTCATTTGAGTAATTTACTTTTTGTTTAGCTATTTTCTTCCCTTTCCCCCACCCATTTTCTTAGTTGCTTACAATTCAGTCACTAACCCACTAACTGTTTGATATATTGCATCACTCACGCTAACAGCATTTCTGTAGAAATTACTATCTGCATCTATCTTTCTTGCTTTTGCCTTGTTGGTTGTATGACAGGTAGAAGAAGCGGGGCTTCAACTTCCTTTGATTCTGAACCTGAGAGGACCTTCCTTAGATTAAGGAGGGAAGCAAGAGGAAAGAGAGTAGTTGGTGCTGAGGAAGAGGAAGAGTACTTTGAACCAGACATGGATGAGAATATGGAAAACCATCATGAAGAAGAGGCTCATAACCATAGCAGAGAAGGTCCAGCGCATCAGGCTGGGCAAGAGAGAAGAGTTCTGGGTTCTTACATCAACCCAAACCCAGGAAACTGTGGGAGTAGCATCCAAAGGCCAACTATACATGCCAACAACTTTGAACTAAAGCCACAGCTCATCACCCTTGTTCAGAACAATTGTTCATTCGGAGGAAGTGTCCAAGAAGACCCCAATCAATATCTAACCACCTTCCTGAGGATATGCGATACTGTGAAGTCTAATGGTGTTCATCCTGACACTTATAGACAACTTCTGTTTCATTTCTCGCTCAAGGACGAAGGATCTAAATGGCTGGAATCCTTTCCAAAGGAGAGTTTAGCAACCTGGAAAGATGTGGTGAACAAGTTCTTGGCAAGATTCTATCCTCCTCAACGGATCAACAGGTTGAGAGCTGAGGTACAAACATTCAGGCAGCAGGATGGTGAGACTCTATATGAAGCATGGGAGAGGTTTAAAGACTTGACAAGAAGATGCCCACCAGATATGTTCAACGAATGGGTGCAGTTGCACATTTTCTATGAAGGTCTTTCATATGAATCAAAGAAGGCAATAGACCATTCATCCGGGGGATCTCTGAACAAGAAGAAGACCATTGAAGAAGCCATAGATGTCATTGAGACTGTAGCAGAGAATGACTACTTCTATACTTCTGAAAGAGGCAATACTAAAGGAGTGATGAAGTTGAACAATGTGGATGCACTGCTAGCTCAAAACAAGATGATTACCAAGCAATTAGCTGACCTCACCAAGAAGATGGAGAGGAATCAAGTAGCAGCAATCACCACTTCAGCAGCAACCCAAGAAGGAGTGAATGAAGAAACAGAGGATGATCAGGAACAAGCCAACTACATTGGGAATTCACCTAGGCAGAACCATGACCCATACTCCAAAACGTATAATCCTGGTTGGAGGAACCACCCAAACTTTGGGTGGAGAAATCAACAAGACCAAGGCCAAGATCAGAGACGCCACAACCCCAACAACAATGCAACTCACCAACACTCCACACAGAGGTCATACCAACACCCACCCAACAACACTTCTCAACATCCATACCAAAGTCAAAATAGCCCTTCTCATCCTTCCAATCTCAACTCTCCATCATCGGAAGAAAGACTATCAAGGATTGAGACTCTACTTGAAGGCATATGCAAGGAGATTCAAGATAACAAGGTGTTCAAAGAGGAGGTGTGAGCCAATATCAAGAATCAGGGAGACACCATCAAGAGGCTGGAATTTCAAGTGGGATACCTATCTGAGAAGATTCCCAAACCTACTGATAGCTTTCCAAGTGACACAGAGAAAAATCCGAGAGGTGAAGCAAAGAAAGTCTGATGGGAAGATTGCAAGATGGTTACTATAAGTGATAAGGAGACTGAGGAAGAGCCGAACAAACCATCAGAACAACCTGAAGATACATCAGCAGGAAAGCAGGAAGAGAATCATCAAGAAACCACAATTACACAGAAGGAGCTGCTGAGACTCTATGCACCCTTTCCCCAATTACTCAATGGTGGTGTAGAGAAGAGAATATACTCAAGGTTTCTTGACATATTTGTATCTCTCCATGTAAACATACCATTCATCGAGGCCCTCCAACAAATGCCCTCATACATTAAGTACATGAAGGAGCTACTGACCAGGAAAAGCTCACTCAAGGGAGGACAAACCATAGTGATGAATAAGGAGTGCAATGCTCTCATTCAACCAGAGCTGCCTACAAAAAGGAAGGACCTAGGGAGTTTTCACATCCCCTGTGCCATAGAAGAAATAATATTTGATAAAGGACTCTGTGATATGGGAGCAAGCATCAACTTAATGCCTTTATCCCTTATGAAGAGGCTGCAAATCAATGAGCTAATACCCACAGACGTAGTCATCAGGCTGGCAGACAAAACTCAAAAATAAGCAATAGGAGTGGTTGAAAACGTGCTGGTGAAGGTTGGGAACTACTTCCTTCCCAAAAACTTTGTCATACTGGAAATGGAAGAAAGTCATCTTCACCCAATCATATTGGGAAGACCATTCTTAGCTACAGCCAGAGCGCTCATAGATGTGGAGCGAGGAGAGCTAATACTGAGGGTACATGACGAACAACTCACCTTCAATGTCTTCAAACCCTCACAAGAAGCAAGTCAGGAAGGCAAGGAACTAAGGACAAAGCATAACAGAGCAATGGTGGGAGAAACAAGCATTGAGGCACAAGCTGTACACTCAGGAATTCCTTTGGGTAATGAACAAAATAATCAGCAGCTGTCACAGCTAAAGGAAACTCAAGTGGAGCCAAAACCACCAGAATCATATGGGACCAGCAACAAAATCCCCCTAGGAAAGGAGACCACAAAGAGCAGGATAATAGCAAAAGAAACAAAGAAGAAGATACCAAGGAGATGGAGGAACAAAAAGATCCCTACAGAAGATTTCTCTCCAGGGGATAAAGTGATCTCAACTTACTTCCTAGATATCCCACCTCATCTCCCCACCATCCCATCTCAGTTACCTAAGGTTTTTACCATCAACAAAGTTCTCTCCCTAGAACATGTAGAGATCATTGATGAAGCCAATGGATATAGGTTTACTGCAAGAGGGGAAGATCTGAAGCATTACCAACCACCATGACAAAGGAAGAACGTCAAGCTAGTGACGCTAAAGAAGTGCTTCATGGGAGGCAACCCATGTTTTACATGATTTTAAAGTAGTTAATAAAGCAAGGTTCATGGATCGTAAATCAACTTTGACATATCCTTGAATAAATCCTTTTATGCAACATATAGTGAAGAACAAGTTTGGTGTTCAAGGCACACTAAGAGGACATGAATGCAACTTATAGCATGTCACTCTTAGCACCTTGAACAAATCATCTTACACCACATTGCCACAAACTAAGTTTGGTGTCACCACGGTTGCATATATGAAAATTTAATTAGTCAATTGGTTTGCATTTGTGAATAGTATTTAGTAGTTAACAACAAAAATTTTAAAAAGTACTTACTCTTTCTTGTCTTTTAAAGTTTACCGCCACTTCCCATAATTTTATTTTTTCTTTTATTTTGTAGGAGGATTAGTGGGACAATTGAAGGGTTCAGCTACCACAAAAGGAGAGAACTGTACACGTGTCTCCAAAGGGATTGCATTGGGAATTGTTGCCATGCAACATTGGAAGAAGAACAAGCTTGGAAATTGAACCAACACCATCATAAAGTTGATGATCCTTGTGCTCATCTATTGCTAAACCCCATCCGTCCATCACACAACCACCCCATCAATCTACACCTTTCATTCACCCATCACTTTTCTATATAAGTGATTTCTAGTCCGTACCCCCTTTACATTCCAATTCCTATTCTTTATACTTCACACCTTCGGAACTCAAGTCCTTTCATCTCACCCTATCCAAACCCAGCTGAATTCCATCATTTATCCACAACCCCTCAACACTCTCACACATCAACTCGTACTCATGGCATCATCAAGCTCTAAAAGAAGAAAGGGGAAGGAGCCTATGGAGCAACGCCCTTTTGATGAAAAAAAGTTTAGAACCTTTCACCATGCACTTTAATTTGGATGGATGGCTGATAAGGAGATCATATATGAGCTAGGCTTTCAAGTCAAGAAAACTGAGTGCCCCGAAATCACAGAGAAGATAGAAAAGAGAAGATGAGAACTCCTCACTGATCCAGTCACCGCGAGAATAAATGCAACACTCGTAAGAGAGTTTTATGCAAATGAAGTGAGATATGATAGGAAAGAGGAATCTTATATAAGCTTTGTGAGAGGAGTAATGGTGGATTTTAGTCCCATGAGCATAATGAGGGTGTTGAAGCTACGAACCATACCATTCGAAGAAGAGAGCTATCAATCTCGAATAGATGGTAGTCCTAACTATGATCAGATTGTGAAAGATATCTGCGTACAAGGAGCGGACTGGGTGAGAGATTCTAATGGAAAGCCCAAATTTATCAAAAGAGGTGATCTCACCCCTAAAGCAAAGGGGTGGTTCGAAATTGTAAGGAGATCCATCCTCCCTGCCGGAAATAATTCAGAGGTGAATCTTAAGAGAGCAACAATGGTGCAATGTATACTTAAAGGGGGAGAGATCAAGGTGCATGAACTCATAGCCCAAGGCATTAGGAAGATGGCTGAAAAAAGTGATTCTGGGGGAAGGTTAGGCTATCCCAGCACCATTTTTCGCCTGTGTGACAAGGCAGGGGTGGTGTTCGAAGATGAAAACCCCGACTGGATAAAAGTTGGTATCCCAATTACTGTCCGGCGTATGCATGCTGTTGTATCTCCCCTACCCCAACGAAGGATAAGAAAGAGGGCAGTGCACCAAGTGGTAGAAGGACAGAACCTAGAAGAGCAAGCCCCTTTGGACATGCACCAACTACAGGAAGCGATTGATGGCTTATCTAGACAATACTTGAAAAATCAAGGGGCACAGAAAAAGCTTCACCTACAGTTGATAAACCATCAAGAAGAGTCACTATCTAGATGGATAAATCAACAAGGGAAGTGGCAAAGACAATTGATGGAGCAGCAACTGGAGCAAGGAAAACAATGGGGAGAATCCTTCCACAGGTTGGAACAAAGGCAGGATCAACAACAAGAAGCCATCCAAAAGATAGTCAACATCCAAGCACATCAAGGTGCACACATACATGAAATGCATTGGAAACAATTAGAACAGGCAGAACTCTTCGACGAACACAGGGCATTTTCAGAAGGAGTTTACATGAGCCAGACTGGACACCAGGCGAACACTCAGGCCAGGTTCGGATACTTAGTAAGACAACTGCCTATACTACATCCGGGAATCATAAGCTATGAAGAAGTGAAGGATGAATTAGCACGAGAAGAAAGAGAGAGGGTAGAAAAGAGTCATGAATCAGTAAGGAAGGCACTTGAAGATTGGAAAAAAGCTAGACTGGCCCGTATACAAGGAAGCACAAGTGGACACAAAGAGGACAAACAAGAAGGAGAGCGCGAACAACCCCAAAAGTAAAAGGTGGTAGAGTTCCCTTACTGTCCCATCTTTTTCAAGTTTTAGATAAGGAAAATCATGTATGAAATAGAACATGCTTCCATAGTAGCTTAGGAATTTTTAATTCTGTCTTTACGTTTGCTTTTGCCTAGGTCTATGCTTGCTAGTCAAATTGTCTGCCTTCATTTTCATCTTGCTTATTGTATGCTTGTCCTTTTAAGTCCAATAAAAGGAGTTGTTATGAAAGACCAGAGTGATGTTCAAGTTATGGAGCAGGTCCTTAAATTTGTGATGTAGTAAGCACTTAGCTAAGTTGGTTCACCAACAAGGTAGGAAGGTAACTATCTGTCCTGAATCATATACTTGAAACACACCCCATGAGACTAGCTAAATAATAAGATCCTAACAAGAAAAAGGAAAAGAACAATAAGAGTTGAAAAAGAAAGAAAAGTTAATAAAGAATAAGGCTTGGCACCAAGGGCTTGAAACTTGAGGGATGTGTCTGTGGTGCTCTTGTACCAAGGATCTGCTTGGATGAATAAGTTCTTAGGAGTGCTTCATCACTTGGTGACTTGGGTTAACTAACCCGGGATTATTAACTGAAAATCCACTATCAAGAGCAACCTTGCTACAGAACATTTAGTAACCCAAAGAGGTGCTGGACACCAAGACCTCAAGGAAAGAAAATAACAAACCATGTGCCTGTGGTGTGCATGTATGGGGGAGAGAGACTTGAGGGAGTAAGTCCTTAGGGGTGTTTCAACACCTAGCACCTTGGAAAGACAAAGGGATCAATAAAGAAAAGTCTCAAAGGGTGCAATCAAGTGAGTATTCCATGGCATGATAAAGGTCTGAAAGCCAGTAAAGGAATGAACCTAAGTTGCTATGCATGAAACCCCATAAAACCAAGAACATGACCTCCACAATAATGATTCATTCATCTTGTCATTTTATTCATCATTCTCTTGTTCCAGTACTTGCTTAGGGACAAGCAAGCTTTAAGTTTGGTGTTGTGATGCCAGGGCATTTTGGCCAGTTTCACTGACCTTTTCTTTATGGTTTTAAGGTAGTTTCATGAATTTTCTTAGGAAATAAGCAAGTTTTGGGTAAATAATCACTTACATCTTGATTCAAGCAAAAATTGTGAATTTTACATGATTTCATGAGAATTATGCATGAATTAAAGGACAAATTGAATGATGCATGTCTCATAACTTGGATTAGAGCTTTAATGCACTTTATTGCTTGATTTCAGGACAAAGGAAGCAAGAAAGAACCACGTTAGTAGCCACGTTAGTCTAACTAACGTGACCACTAACGTGGAATGAAGGCTAGCTTGCAACGTTAATGAGAAAAGTGATTGCCAATAACGCTTTCGTGAGCCATCATAGCCCACGTCAGTTGCCACGTTAACTATGTTAACGTGGAAGAGAAGTAGAACTCCAACGTTAGTGGTAAAAATAAGTGCCACTAACGTTCCAAAAGGGGCAATTGGCCACGTTAAGAGCTACGTTAAGTTATTTAACGTGAGCTCTAACGTGGAAGAAGAAGACGATGCCAACGTTAGTGACACTCACCTTTGTCACTAACGTTAGACTAAGCCCATATTGGCTACGTTAAAAGCCACATTAACCTAGTTAACGTGGACTCTAACGTGGAGGGAGAAAGAATCACCAACGTTAGTGACACTCACCTTTGTCACTAACGTTGGATTGAGCCACTATGAGCCACGTTAGTTGCCACGTTACTTACATTAACGTGGAAGCTAACGTGGAGAAGAGGGATGATGAGCCAACGTTAGTGACACTCACCTTTGTCACTAACGTTGGAGATGGCTATCAATACCACGTTAGAAGTCACGTTAACCTAGTTAACGTGAACTCTAACGTGGGAAGTAGGGGCGTTCTGAAGCGTTAGTGACAAAGGTAAGTGTCACTAACGCTCTCGAAGATTTGGCAAGCCTACGTTAAAGGCCACGTTAACTATTCTAACGTGAACTCTAACGTAGGGAGAAAGGGGTACTCCCAACGTTATTGAAAAAGGTAAACCCCAGTAACATTTGTGAAGGGCCAAGGGTCAACGTTAGTGGTCACGTTAGTGCCACTAATGTTGAAGTTAACGTGGACCACTTTGGGTTAGGAACGTTAGTGAAAAAGGTGATTGTCACTAACGTTCTCAACCCCACATTTTTACTTAACGTTAACACCACTAACGCCCTAAGCTAAAGTCCCTGCCTACTTCACACTTTCTCTGCAAGTAAAGCTGAGCCCACTGAAGAAGATAACTACTTCAACTCAAGATCTAAAGGCCCACATCCAAGACTTGAAGAGTCAACTAGAAGATCAGGAGAGTAGTATATATAGGAGTAGCTTTGAACTAGAGAAATGGGGCTTTTGGGCATTATTAGAATTACTCTCTGTATTTTACTTTCTCTGCACTTCTAGTTTAACTTTCAAAATGTACTTTCCATCTTTGCTTTCCATTCCCAGAGCTATGAACAACTAAACCCCTTTCATTGGGTTAGGGAGCTCTGTTGTAATTTGATGGATCAATAATAGTTTTCATTATTCTTCTTCTTTCTTTTCTCTTGATTTTACTAGAAAGCTTTCAATCTTCATCCAATTGAGTAGTTATCTTGGAAAAGAAGCTATTCATACTTGGATCTCTTCTAAACCTTGGAAAAAGAATGAAGAGATCATGCTAGAAATGCTTTCTCATGTTGGACCAAATTGGGGTTTGGGCGGATATGGTGACATATAATTCTCCCAATACTTTGATTTGGAAATACATGTGGTATAATCAGTGACCACACTTCATCTCTTCTCATGAGCAATTAGACCAAAGAATTGGCTATTGATCTGATTTGAGAGATTGAATTACCAAGGAATTGGAATTCAATCACTTAAGATTGCCAAGGAGATCAATGAATGCATTGATTGAGAAAGAGATGAAAATGAACTTGATCCGGAGAATGCAACATCTCCTAAGCCCAATGAATTCCCCATTTCTGATCTTACCCATTCTCTTTACTTTATGCCAATTACTTCTATGATCATCTTCCCCATTCCCATTTACAATTCTGCAATTTACTTTCCGTCATTTATTTTCAACTCTTTATTTCCAGCATTTACGTTTTCTGCTATTTACTTTCCCACCATTTAATTTCCTGCAACTCTCAAACCATATTCTGCTTAGCTCAACTAGAACATTCCTCCAATTAAAGTTGCTTGACCAATCAATCCCTGTGGGATTCGACCTCACTCTTTTTTGAGTTATTACTTGACGACAATTCGGTATACTTGCCGAGGGAGATTTGTTAAGGGACAAGTTTCCGTGCATCAGTTTCCAGTTATCACTGCAAGGGAACTCACTTCTCAATAGGAAGAGCAGCTACTTGGTGTGCTGAGGAGGCACAAGAAGGCAATTGGTTGGAGTTTGGCAGACATAGTAGGCATCAATCCTCAGAGAAGACTGAACCCCACTATCCTAGAGGTTGTCAAAAAGGAAGTGACCAGACTACTAGAGGCAGATATCATCTACCCCATCTCAGACAGTGAATGGGTAAGCCCAGTACAAGTGGTGCCAAAGAAGTCTGGAGTCACTGTAGTGAAGAATGAGCATGGAGAGCTCCTGACAACCAGAGTTCAGAACGCCTGGAGGGTCTGCATTGACTACAGACGCCTCAACCAAGCAACCTGTAAGGATCACTATCCTCTTCCATTCATTGATCAAATGCTGGATCGCCTGTCAGGTAAATCGCATTATTGTTTTTTAGATGGTTACAAAGGTTATTTCGAGATTCATATAGCTCCTGAGGATCAGGAAAAGACCACTTTTACATGTCCTTTTGGGACTTATGCTTATAAGAGAATGCCCTTTTGCTTGTGCAATGCACCAGCTACTTTCCAGAGGTGCATGATGAGTCTTTTCTCTGATCTTATTGAGGACTATATGGAAGTTTTTATGGATGATTTTAGTGTTTATGGCGATTCCTTTAGCCTTTGTTTAGATGGATTATATAGAGTATTAGATAGATGTGTCAGTACAAACCTTGTATTAAATTTTGAAAAATGTCACTTTATGGTTAAACAAGGGATTGTACTAGGACATGTTGTGTCTAATACTGGCATTTCTGTAGATCCAGCAAAGGTGGATCTTATTTCTAGTTTACCTTACCCCTCTTCTGTGAGAGAGGTCCGTTCTTTCCTTGGCCGTGCAAGTTTTTACAGGAGGTTCATTAAGGACTTCAGTAAGGTAGCACTTCCCTTATCCAGGCTACTGCAGAAAGATATTGAGTTTGAGTTCAGTGAAAATTACAAACAGGCGTTTGATAAGCTAAAGACCGCACTGACTCAAGCTCCAATTGTAAGAGGACCAGACTGGAGCCAACCATTTGAAATAATGTGCGATGCTTCCAACCATGCAGTAGGAGCAGCACTGGCTCAGCGTGAAGGTAAGGATCCTTTTGTTATTGCTTACGCGTCTAAGACTTTAGATACTGCTCAGTCGAATTACACTACTACTGAGACAGAGCTTCTTGCTATTGTTTTTGCTCTGGATAAATTCTGAGCCTATTTACTTGGTACTAAAGTAGTAGTGTATTCAGACCACGCAGCTCTAAAGTATTTATTATCTAAAAAGGAGTCCAAACCAAGGCTTATACGTTGGATACTGCTATTACAAGAATTTGATTTAGAAATTAAGAATAGGAGTGGTAACCAGAATTTAGTGGCAGACCACTTGAGTCACCTTGAACATATTAAAGATGACTCCACTCCTATAGCCGATAATTTCCCATTTGATAACCTGCAAGCAGTATCTGAGATAGTCCCTTGGTATGCACCTGTAGCTAATTATCTAGTTAGCCGCACCTTTCCTCCAAACTTTTCTAAGCATCAAAGAGACAAGCTGAAAAGCGAGTCTAAATATTATATATGGGATGACCCATATTTATGGAGATGTGGCGCTGACCAGATAATTAGACGGTGTGTGCCTCAATCAGAATTCCAGTCCATCTTAGAGGCCTGTCACTCATCTGAGAGTCGAGGACATTTTGGCCCTCAAAGAACTGCTAGAAAAATCTTAGACTGTGGATTCTGGTGGCCTACTCTTTTTAAGGATGCTGCTGAATTTTGTAGATCTTGTTTTCCATGCCAGAAATTTGGTAATATATCCAGGAAGAATGAGATGCCTCAACAGATTATGCTTTTCTGTGAAATTTTTTATGTTTGGGGCATTAACTTCATGGGTCCATTTCCAAATTCTAATGGTTATTTCTATATATTGTTAGCTGTGGATTACGTTTCCAAATGGGTGGAAGCAATTCCTACCCGCAATGATGATGCTAACACTGTTATTTCCTTTGTGAGAAATCATATTATTTGTCGCTTTGGATCACCACGAGCAATCGTGAGCGATCAAGGCACCCATTTTTTTAACAGGAGACTAACAGGACTAATGAAGAAGCATGGGATAATTCATAAAGTTGCAACAGCCTACCATCCTCAGACTAATGGGCAAGCCGAGGTGTCAAATAGAGAGATAAAGCATATCTTGCAGAAGATAGTCAAACCTCATAGAAGAGACTGAAGCACCAGGCTACAAGATGCACTCTAGGCATACAGAACATCATACAAAACACCCATTGGGATGAGTCCTTTTCGCTTAGTTTATGGAAAAGCTTGTCATCTCCCCGTTGAAATAGAGCATAAAGCCTTTTGGGCAGTAAAGGAATGCAATATGGGAATTGAGAGAGCCAGAGCTGAAAGGAAGTTGCAACTGCAGGAACTGGAAAGCCTTCGCCTAGAAGCTTATGACAACTCAAGACTATACAAGGAGAAGATGAAGGTTGTATATGATCAGCACATTAAGAGGAAAGAGTTCCAACCTGGAGACTTAGTCCTCCTTTACAAGTCTCGACTAAGGCTCATGCCAGGCAAGTTGAGATCAAGATTGGAAGGTCCATACAGAGTAGAAAAGGCCGAACCGTACGGAGTCTATCACCTAAGCCATCCTTTAAGCTCTGAACCTATCAAAGTTAATGCACATCGTTTAAAGCTGTACCATGGCGAGAAGCTAAAGAAAAACAAGGAGCTTGAGATCTTCCTCTTGGAAGATCCCCACATAGCTGAAGATTGAGCTAGTGGAGCGTCCAACTTACGGACGTTAAAGCAAAGTGCTAGGTGGGAGACAATCCACCATGGTATGATCGTTCTTTTCCTTATTTTTAATTTTCTTATTCAATAACTCTTCTCTTCATTAGTACATTTCGTGCATCTGCATTTACATTCCTTTATTTATATAAAAAAAAACAAAAAAAAATCACGCGACGCGACTGCCTCATTGACGCGTCCGCGTCGCAAGGAGATGGGAGACAATAATAATGTGAACAGAAAGTTACGCAGGAGCAGGGGTGGAGGCGTGCCAATGGCACAAATCGTCCCACGCGACCGCGTCGCCAACGCGACCGCGTTATATGGGAATAATAACCTCCCACGCGACCGCGTGCCCCACGCGGCTGCGTGACCAGGATTTTGACGTCAAAGGGGTGCACACCCGAAAGTTGTGCTAGAGTGGTGCTGGATTGGCGCTGGACGCGCAGTCCCTCTCACGCGATCGCGTGCCTCACGCGACCATGTCGTATCCCAATAATTGACCACTCACGCGATCGCATGCCTCATCCGATCGCATCACCCAAAATTTGGCACTAATATGATTTTGAACTGAGAGTTGTGCGAGTGCGAGGCTGCCCTCGCGCCAATGGCATAAAACGGGTCACGCGACCGCGTGACCGACGCGATCGCGTCATTTACTTCAGCGCAAGTCGCGCGACCGCATGCCCCACCCGACCGCGTCACTTGCGCCGCACAGTTTTCCTAATTTGCCAATTATCATATCTTTTTCTCCCCAAATCCTATTTTCTTTTTTTTCCTCCTTATTTCTTCTCCCTCCCTTCCTCCCTTCTTCCTTCTTTCTCACCTTTTACACTCTCTCACCCCTATTAACAAGGTTTTTCTTTCTCTTTCCCTCCTTACTTTTCTATTATTCTTCTTATTTTTATATGTCATCTTCTTTTCTTTTCTTTTTCCTTCATTCTTCATATTTTCTTTTTCCTTCTTTTTCCTTTTTACTTGGTGTTATCAATTTATTTGAGTCACTATTTATTATTATATGCTTGTGGATTGTTGTAAATTTGTTTGACAATTATATATTGCTTTTTAAGGGATTACTTGTATGTTCAAATTCTTATTTTCAAAAGCTTCTTCTACATGCATGCTATGTGTTTGTGAAAAAGCCCATATGGCATTATGAACTTCTCTACATTTTTCTACTCTAATATTCAATGCTTGCTTTTCACAAATTTCCTTTACCATTTTATTCATTGAATTTAATTGTCAATACAAACGTGATGGTTTGTTACGAGTGATGCTTGATCTATGCTACTCATGCCTTTGCCGGCATGCCAATAAACACCTTGCATTCACTTGTCATCATATGCACTAGTTATTTTCCATTAATGAGTTTTCACATGTACTCATGAGCGTGTGTTAATATCATTTACTTTTTTCTGTGCATTTATAACCATCCTTTCCATTCTCTTCCTTGCTCTATCCCTTTAAATTTAATTTACTTTCTCTTCCCTTTTTCAGGATGGCCACCAAGAAAGGAAAAGAGAAAGCCATTCCCAAATCAACAACAAGGAGAGGAACAAAGAGAGCATTAGTGGCAGAGCCTTCTTCACCTGCGGTTAAGCCCTCAACAAAGAAAATTAAGAGGATTATAAAGGTTGATGATAAAGAAAGCGCTTTCCCAGCAAAGGACACTGCGCGATTCCCCAATCGCAACTGTGAGCAGATGTTCCCCATCCTGGCTAAAAGGAGTTACAACAATGAATACCTTCTTCTCCTCCCGCCCAATATTGCTACCTTTGTTAAGTCACAAATTGCCCGAAGACAATGAGGTTTCCTACAGAGACAGCCAAGGCAGGTCAATCTTTCTTGGGTAGTCGAGTTCTACTCCAACTTCCACCTACCAACCCTGCAGTCTGTCTACGTCTGTCAGAAGCACGTCCCCATTACTGAAGAAGCCATTCAAAAAGTTCTAAGTCTTCCCCCTATTCCAGAAGGATTGGATGCCTTTCAAGAAGCCGCACTCAAGCGCCAGATGTACCAATTTGACTGGGACGCCGTTCTCAGAGTTATCGCACTACCTGGCAGCCGATGGATCTACGGATACCATCGTACCCTCCCTAAGGGAATTTCAACTTCAGCACTTACCTTGGAGGCTCGCGTATGGGCACAGATTATGTCCCATTACGTCTTTCCGAGCACTCACGAGTCCTCCTTCACTGCGGACATGGTCGTTCTACTATGGTGCATCCTTACAGACCAACCTCTGAATCTACCAAGACATATCCGGAATGCCATGGGACACGTACAAATTACGGGCAACTTACCTTTTCCCGCCCTGGTCTCAGATCTTGTCTCAACAGCTGATGTTTCCTACAGAGCTGGGGACACCAAAGCCATACTTCCATGGGATGATCAGTTTGTTCCCAATGGGAAATACCTTAGACTTCCAGCAACCACTGTCAGCCAGTCTACTGAACCAGTTGAAGATATTCCTTCTTCAACACCACAAATACCTACAACAGCCCAACTGCTCCAGCAGATACTTGAAAAGTTGGATCGCTAAGAACACAAAGCTAAGATGAGAGAGCGTCGTAACAAGCGCCGATTCACATACCTCAAGGAGCTGATCATGGGAAAATTCAAGGACTTAGATACCCCAGACTCTACTTCTTTTACCAGCATGAGGAGCCATGATGGTCCCGACTGTGGAGATACTGCTATCAGCCCACCTTTGTTCTTGACAGATGGCACCAAGGACGGTGCAAAGCCTTAAGTGTGGGGAGGTCGGTCAGTACCTGACTTTCGGAGGTAATTTTTCTTCCCTAGCACCAATAAATTAGGATATTTAGTTAGATTTTTCTTTTATAGAATAGGATAAATTTCATAGTAATAGATTAGTTGCATGCATGTTCTGCTTGATTGAAAAGACAATGACTTTCTTCTAAGACTCTATCTTTGGAACAAAATTTCACTAATTTTAATTAATTATTTTATGTTAAATTTGCTTGAAGTTTTATTTGGAACATGATTTTTGAGCTAAAGAACACACAACCTGTGAGATTTGAGCCTTTATGAATGGTTACATTATTTAACCATAATTATTTTATTCTTGTGTGTTTACTTCTCTATGATTGTAATCTACATTTTGTTTCATCCTATATGTCCAATGTTTATTATATTTATATGTTTGCATATGATTGAGGCCATTATTTGTTTAGCTTACTTATCCAAATTAAGCCTACCCTTTCAATTACCTTTGTTAGCCACTTTGAGCCTTTAAATCCCATTTGTTCTATATTTTACCACATTACTAGCCTTAACCGGAAAAACAAGTACATACCCCAAATTGAATCTTTGGTTAGCTTAAGATAGAATTGTGTATGTTATTTAAGTATGGGAAATTGTGGGAACAAAGGATAATAAGGGAATGAGTCATGATAATATTATGGGAATTTGGATACCTACTCATGTGAAACTATAAGAATTAAAACTCTATGTGCATTGATAAGCTATGTTATTTTTATGTTTCTATGTTTATGAAAAAAATCCAAAAATACTCAATAGATAAATAAGGGGACAAAAATTACCCCAATGCTAAGACAAGCATTCAAAGATCAATGCATGTATGATAAAATCAAAATAAAAGGTTGATACATGAGTATGGATGTGAAAGGGATTTCTGGGTAGCTAGGTATGAATTCTAAAGTTATATAGAATATATATATATATATAGGTTATGTTAAAGCTTGGGTTAATTAAAGATTCAATTTATAAGCTTACTTAGCCATATATGTATCCTTGCCCTTACCTTGGCCCCATTACAACCTTGAAAAGACCTCATGATGTTTGCATTGGTATATTAAATGTTGTTGATTGGTTAGGAAAAGAACAAAAATTAGAGATCATGATTAGAGAAGGATAGAGTGATGACCCTATACACTAGAGAGACTAGAGTGTACATACATCATCAGTGAGGGTTCCATGCTTGAATTTCTATGTTCCCTGCTTTCATGAGCTATCTTCTTGCATTTTTATCTGTTCTTACTGTATAAGAATTGAGTTAGTGGAATTTGATTTGTAATTGTTTTAAAGAGCTTACTTACTTTTGATCAAGTGGACAAAAATCATATAGGTTGCATTGCATTTCATAGGTTTTACATGTTCTTACTCATTCATTTTATCTCCTTCAACTAAGAATGAGGACATGCTAATGTTTAAGTGTGGGGAGGTTGATAAACCACTATTTTATGGTTTATATTATGTTTAATTGTGTGGTTTTATCATGATCTTTACCTACTTATTCGTTAAATAAGCATGCATTTATAATTCCTTCCTAAAGTTATTGCATGATTGAAAACCTGCTTCCTAAAGACTTTTAATTATGTATTTTATTTCTCCTTTATTCCATTCAATGCTGTGATCTGTGTGTTAAATGTTTCAGGCTTTATGGGGCATGAATGAGTTGGAGATTGGAGAGGAAGCTTGCAAAAATAGAAGGAACACAAGGAATTGAGGAGATGACCAGCGAGAAGTGACGCGGCCGCATGAATCACGCGACCGCGTGAAAGAAAGGAAATCGCAGTGACGCGACCGCATGGATGACGCGACCACGCGGCATGGAATAGCACAAGCGACGCGGCCGCATGGATGACGCGACCGCGTGGCAAAGCAGAAAGCCGAATGACGCGGCCGCATGGATGACGCGACCGCGTGACATGCGCGATCTGCATAATTTGCAGAATCGCTGGGGGTGATTTTGAGCCCTATTTTGACCCAGTTTTCGGCCCAGAAAAGCATACTAGAGCCAGAGAACATGCAGAAACCAAGAACAACATTCATTCTGCATAGTTTTTAATTTTTAGATCTAGTTTTTCTCTCCTCTAGGTTTTTCTCTCTACACATTCATAGTTTTTAGGATTTGTTATGTTCATTGTTTTTGCATTGGGATATTGAGAAGAGTTATTGCCTCATCAAGACTTCAACCTTCTAGTTCGTTCTCTTTACTTGTCTCTTACTCTTCCTTGTTCCTTAATTTACTTAATTTTACTATTGGATTATTTTAGCATTTATTAATACAAGAACTACTTTTATTTTCAATTAATCTTTTGATCATTATTTATCATGTCTTTCTTTAATTCCCTTTCTTATGTTATGAATTTTACATTTACAATGAGCGAGTAGTTCCCTAACTTGATGGGGAGTTGATTGAAAGGAACCCTTGAGTTAGGATGCTCAAGAGAGAGATTGTAATTGGATTTATTGTTGGATTGCTCTCTAATCACTAACACCAATCCTCCCAAGAGTGGATTGGAACTTGTGGATAGAACAACATTCCAACTCGTTTAACTTTCCCTTACTTAGTAAGGGACAACTAAACATAATAACCCTCAATTGTCAATTAATCTTGAGAGTACTCCAACACGAATAGAGCTTCCAGCTAATCAACTCCCAGTCAAGGCTTTTATTTAAATTTATATAAATTCTCTAATTTAATTTTCTGCCATTCAACTCAAACCTTTTTGAAAACATCCGATTAATAAAATAGCACACTTTTCTGCAACTCGTTGGGAGACGACCTGGGATTCATACCTCCAGTGTTTTAATTTTAATTTCTGTGACACCCTTCTAAATTGATGAGCGAATTTCTAGTTGGTTGAGAACTATACTTGCAACGCATATTTTATAATCATTCTTAACTCGCCAATTTCCGCACCCATCACAGTTACTGATTTAGTAGCCTTGAAACGCGAAGATGGTGAAACTATTGATGATTACATGATATGTTTCAAGAATGCTAGGAGCAGATGCTATGTTTCATTACCTGATAGTGAAGTGGTGAAAATAGCAACCATAGGTTTAGGTTTCTATATGCGCAGGAAGTTGCTTAACGTGCATATTCCTGATTTAGCCCATTCGGCTGAAAAGTTTTGTCAGACCGAACTTATGAAAAAGGAGAAATAGAAGTATAGAAGTGAGCAACGATCGAAGAGTAAATCTTTTACTCGAAAAGAAAAAGTTGCTTATGTGACTATGGAGTCCTCAGAGGAAGAAATCGATTTCAAAACAGAGGTCGATTTGGCCAAGCTTAAGAAAGGCCCTCCTTATATTTGTTCTTTACTTAAAAAGCTTCCTAGTAATGAAAAGTCGAATGATTCAAAATTGAAAAGTGGAAAGAAATATAGTTTTGATATCTCAAAATCTGATCAGATTTTTGATGTGTTGCTTAAAGATAAACAGTTAATTTTGCTTGAGGGTAGAACCTTACTTTCGGTGAAAGTTTTAAAAGAAAAACCTTATTGCAAGTTTCACCAAGCAACAAGTCATTCGACTAACAGTTGTGTTCGTTTCAGGTATTTAATTCAGGAAGCGATAATGGAAGGACGGTTGAAATTCGATGACAGCAAGAAAGAAATGAAGGTTGATGTCGATCCTTTTGATGTTGATGCCAGCTTTATCGAGCCATGCTTTGGAGTAAACATGGTTGGCATGTCATATGACTTTGATGTGGCTCTTGATGATTTCGAGTCACAAGTGAGATTTGTGTATCCCAGGGCAGGGGATGGCTTGTTGGACTTTCTGGTTCAACAAAAAATTAAAGACCGTGATGTATCCTTGTGTCCACAGTGTAATGCTGTGTTTGATGTCGAAGTAATGGCAATCTTTGAGAAGGAGAGAATGAAGAAAGAATTAGCTCACAGAGAAGAGCAGGCGCGCCAGAGGCAACCAATTCGGCGCGTCAATGGTCAGTGTTCCAAGACCCCTCAACAAAGTTCTACTGCACCTTTAAGCCGATCTTAGGCCATAGGTGTTCAGTGGATTCAAAATTGTCAGAAATTTCAGAAAAGAGATCATCTGTATCGACGCAACCCACAATGGGGATATCGGGGTCCTCCTCGAAATCAGTACCCCTATTATCGTGGTCGGGCTAGAGGGTATCCGAGAGGCAGAAGAGGCAGGAGAAATTCTAATTAGCATAAGAAGCCTCAGGTGGAAGTGAGCAAGGGGGCAACGCCCTCTGTGCATTCTCGAATTGTCTTTCCGTCTAATGGAGAGACTTGTCTGAAAGGAATTCCATCTCCCCTAAAGATGGAAAAAGGCAAGGCAATTGCTCAAACTTCAGGAATCGATAAGAATAAAGAAGTTGATGTTGATGAAAAGTATTTTGATGAAGGGGATGATGGCATGATTAGGACAATTTCAATCATTCCAACTGAATATCTGGGGGAGTATGAAGGTGACCCAGATGAAGATTATGATGTGGAGGATGAGGAAGCCTTTTCCTTCATTCGAATCGAAGATGAACTGGGGTATTTCCTTCGGCCTACCGAAAAACAAATGTCTCATCTTCGCCCGCTCCATATAACTACTACTTTGAGTGGGATAAAAGTAAACAAAGTCTTAATCGATGGCAGTGCAGCAATCAGTTTATTGCCTGAAAGGATGTTAATCAAGGTGGGTAAGCATCCTGATGATTTGGTCCCCACAAATATTGTTGTGACAGATTTTAGTGGGACTTTGACTCCGGCAAAAGGGCTGGTTACTCTGATTGTGAAGGTTGGCTCATTTGAGCACAACACTGTATTTATGGTGGTTCCATCGAGAGCAAGCTATAATGCTTTACTGGGGCAAGATTGGATCCATGGTGTAGGTGCAGTCCCCTCTACTGTGCATCAAAGTGTTCTTCTGTGGACAAAGGATGGCAAACCTAAAGTCATCAAGGCAGATTCAAACCTTTATGTCGAACAACTGCACGTTGATTTCAGGATGTACAATCCTAAGTTGAAACCTCTAAATGTTGATCGGACATTGAATTCTTATAATTATGAAGGTTGCTACCTATCCTCGGAAGGCCTCTCGGTAAAGTTGCGTTACCTAGAGTTGGGGTTTGAACCAACTGGTTGGGACTGTCAGTCTTGAAGATCTTTTGAAGGTTGACCTATGAACCAGGTTGAGAGAGTTTCCGACTACCTGGTAACTTTACATAATTATTTAAGTAATCCTCCTCTTGTAGAAAATAAAGATGGTTCTTCTGATGAAGTTGAATCACATAGGGTTGTTAGTTGTTCTGATTATCATTGTATTAGATCGATTTCTTCAGTCGAGTCTTGTTTTGATATTTCAAATATATGTAATGAAAGTAATGCTTCGAATTCAATGGCTGAGTTGATAGCAGAAGCGCATTGCATTGAGAATCGAAGTAATGTTAATGAAATAAATAATTCAGTATATTTTATTTCTCATGATAATATTGATTTCACTTTTGATTGTATTTATGATCTAGAACCGTTGGGTTTTGAGAAATATTCGGTAAAGGATGATGATCATTATAAAGGGTCCGAATCTCAAGATCCTTTAGAGGAAGTAAATTTGGGGACTCTTGATGATGTTCGAATTACATATATATGTAAAGATCTTGTTGATCTTTTTTGAACTGAACTCTTTATTCTTTTACATGAGTTTAAAGATTATTTTGCTTGGGATTATCATGAGATGCCTGGTCTCGATCGTTCACTTGTGGAACATCAATTAGCATTAAAACCAAATGCTAGACCTGTGAAGCAAACTCCAAGACGTTTTGCTCCAGAAATCAATGAAAAAATTAAAGAGGAAATATAACGCCTGATTAAGGCAAAGTTTATTCGAACTGCATACTATGTTGAATGGGTCTCGAATATAGTCCCGGTGATGAAGAAAAACAGGAAGTTAAGAGTATGCATTGATTTTCAAGATTTGAATAATGCTACTCCAAAAGATGAATACTTTATGCCAATTGCAGATATGTTAATTGATTCTGCAGTAGAAAATGAAATACTTAGTTTTATGGACGGTTATTCAGGGTATAACCAGATCTTCATTGCGGAAGATGATGTGTCCAAAACTGTTTTTTGTTGTCTTGGGGTGTTAGGCACCTATGGGTGGGTGGTTATGCCATTTGGTTTGAAAAATGCTGGAGCAACATATCAGCGGGCAATGAATGCTATTTTTCATGAATTTATTGAAAAATTTATGGAAGTTTATATTGATGATGTCATGGTTAAATCGATTTCAGTGAGTCAACACATCGATCATTTGAGAAAGGCATTTGTTACCATGAAGAGGAAGGGATTGAAAATGAATCCTTTAAAATGTGCTTTTGGTATATCGGCTGAAAATTTTTAGGCTTCGTTGTTCATAAAAAAGGAATTGCAATTGATAAAAATAAGGCAGATGCAATATTGGCATTATCTACACCCAAATCGAAGAAAGAAGTGCAGTCTTTTTTGGGCAAGGTAAATTATCTTCAAAGATTCATTTCGAATCTTTTTGATTGAAATCGAGTGTTTGCTTCTTTGGTAAAGTTAAAACAGGACTCACAGTTTGAATGGACAAAGGAGCATCAATTAGTGTTTGATTCGATTAAAGCTTATTTGGCTAAGGCTCCAATTATGGCGAATGTTCGTCCACATGAGCCTTTGAAATTATATATTGCAGCATCTGAGAGCACAATTAGGTGTATGTTAGCCCAGGATAATGAAAATGGGCATGAACGGGCTGTTTATTACCTTAGTTGGGTTCTAACTGATATCGCAACAAGGTATTCCCCGATAGAGAAATTGTGTTTGTCTCTGTATCATGCTTGTATGAAATTAAAGTGTTATATGGTGGCTAAATTAGTAAAAGTCATTGTGCAAACTGACTTAATCAAATATATGTTAAGCTTCCCAATGTTACGCGGACAATTAGGTAAGTGTATTGATGAGCGGATAATTTATACGCTTTTTGGCATTGTTTTTAGTATGTTTTTAGTAGAATCTAGTTACTTTTAGGGATGTTTTCATTAGTTTTTATGTTAAATTCACATTTCTGGACTTTACTATGAGTTTGTATGTTTTTCTGTGATTTCAGGTATTTTCTGGCTGAAATTAAGGGACTTGAACAAAAATCATATTCAGAGGTAGAAGAAGGACTACTGATGCTGTTGGATTCTGACCTCCCTACACTCAAAGTGGATTTTCTAGAGCTACAGAACTCAAAATGATCCGCTTGCAATTGCGTTGGAAAGTAGACATCCAGAGCTTTCCAGCAATATATAATAGTCCATACTTTGACCGAGTTTAGATGATGTAAAAGGGCGTTGAACGCCAGTTCTACGCTGCTGTCTGGAGTTAAACGCCACAAACACGTCACAAACCAGAGTTGAACGCCAGAAATACGTTACAACCTGGCGTTCAACTCCAGAAAGAACCTCTGCATGTGTAACATTCAAGGTCAGCCCAAGCACACACCAAGTGGGCCCCGGAAGTAGATTTATGCATCAATTACTTACTTTTGTAAACCTTAGTAACTAGTTTAGTATAAATAGGACCTTTTACTATTGTATTAGACATCTTATAATTTTTAGTTCATCTTAGGATCATATTGATCATGTTATGGGGGCTAGCCATTTGGCCATGCCTGAACCTTTCACTTATGTATTTTCAAACGGTAGAGTTTCTACACTCCATAGATTAAGGTGTGGAGCTCTGCTGTTCCTCAAAGATTAATGCAAAGTACTACTGTTTTTCTATTCAATTCAACTTATTCCGCTTCTAAGATATTCATTCGCACTTCAACATGAATGTGATGAACGTGACAATCATCATCATTCCCCCACGAACGCGTGCCTGACAACCACTTCCGTTCTACCTTCGATTGAATGATTATCTCTTGGATCTCTTAATCAGAATCTTCGTGGTATAAGCTAGATTGATGGCGGCATTCATGAGAATCCGGAAAGTCTAAACCTTGTCTGTGGTATTTCGAGTAGGATTCTGGGATTGAATGACTGTGACGAACTTCAAACTCGCGAGTGCTGGGGGTAGTGACAGACGCAAAAGGAGGGTGAATCCTATTCCAGTATGATCGAGAACCTCAGATGATTAGCCGTGCTGTGACAGAGCATTTGGACCATTTTCACAAGAGGATAGGATGCAGCCATTGACCACGGTAATGCCTCCAGACGATTAGCCATGCAGTGACAGCGCATCGGACCATTTTCCAGAGAGGATTAAAAGTAGCCATTGACAATGGTGATGTCCTTACATAAAGCCAGCCATGGAAAGGAGTAGGACTGATTGGATGAAGACAGCAGGAAAGCAGAGGTTCAGAGGGACGAATGCATCTCTATACGCTTATCTGAAATTCTCACCAATGATATACATAAGTATTCCTATCTTTATTTTCTGTTTATTTATTATTATTATTCGAAAACTCCATAACCATTTGATATCCGCCTGACTGAGGTTTACAAGGTGACCATAGCTTGCTTCAAGCCGACAATCTCCGTGGGATCGACCCTTACTCACGTAAGGTTTATTACTTGGACGACCCAGTGCACTTGCTGGTTAGTTGTATCGAAGTTGTCAATGAAAAACGATTTATTAAGACGTGCGTACAGAGTTTTTGGCGCCGTTGCCTTAGATCACAATTTCGTGCACCAAGTTTTTGGCGCCGTTGCCGGGGATTGTTCGAGTTTGGACAACTGACGGTTCATCATGTTGCTCAGATTAGGTAATTTTCTTCTTATTTTTTTTCAAAAAAAAATAAAATATTTTAAAATAAATGTTTTCAAAAATATATTTTTCTTCAGAATTTTTAAGAATGAATTCTAGAGTTTCATGAAAAATGTTGGAGCCTGGCTGGCTGTAAAGCCATGTCTAATTCTTTTGGATAGGGGCTTCCAACCATCAGCATAGAGGCAAGTTAATTGGAATGTCAGCTGTGGCATGTCTGAGTTACATACTAAAGCTTGACTGGCTATTGAGCCATGTCTAACCCTCAGATTGGAGCTTTAGACTAAAAAGCAAGATTCCTGGAATTCATATTAAAAATTTTGGAATCCTTATTTTTCTTTTTCACACTAATTTTCGAAAAATATAAAATAAAAATACAAAAAAAAATTTTTAAAATCAAAAATATTTTGTGTTTCTTGTTTGAGTCTTGAGTCAGATTTTAAGTTTGGTGTCAATTGCATGTTCATCTTGCATTTTTCGAAAAAATCATGCATTCATAGTGTTCTTCATGATCTTCAAGTTGTTCTTGGTAAATCTTCTTGTTTGATCTTGATGTTTTCTTGTTTTGTGTCTTTTCTTGTTTTTCATGTGCATTTTTGCATTCATAGTGTCTGAACATGAAAGATTTCTAAGTTTGGTGTCTTGCATGTTTTCTTTGCATATAAAAATTTTCAAAATTATGTTCTTGATGTTCATCATGATCTTCATAGTGTTCTTGGTGTTCATCTTGACATTCATAGCATTCTTGCATGGATTCATTGTTCTGATCCAAAATTTTCATGCATTGCATCATTTTCGTGTTTTTCTCTCTCATCATTAAAAATTCAAAAATCAAAAAAATATCTTCTCCTTTTTCTTCTCATAAATTCGAAAATTTGAGTTGACTTTTTCAAAACTTTTTAAAATTTAGTTGTTTCTTATGAGTCAAATCAAATTTTCAATTTAAAAATCTTATCTTTTTCAAAATCTTTTTCATTATTTTCGAAAATTATAAAAATATTTTTCAAAAATCTTTTTCTTAATTTTATCTCATAATTTTCGAAAATAACATCATCAATTAATGTTTTGATTCAAAAATTTCAAGTTTGTTACTTGCTTGTTAAGAAAGATTCAAACTTTAAGTTCTAAAATCACATCTTGTGATTTCTTATGAATCAAGTCATTAATTGTGATTTTAAAAATCAAATCTTTTTCAAAACTAATTTCAATCATATCTTTTCAAAAATATCTTTTTATCTTATCTTTTTCAAAATCATATCTTTTTCAAAAATTTGATTTTAAAATATCTTTTCTAACTACTTATCTTCTTATCTTTTCAAAATTGATTTTCAAATTTGTTTCAACTAACTAACTAACTTTTTGTTTGTTTCTTATCTTTTTCAAAACTACCTAACTAACTCTCTCTCTCTCTCTCTCTCTAATTTTCGAAAATATCTCTCTCTTTTTCAAAAATTCTTTTTAATTAACTAATTATTTTAATTTTTGATTTTAATTTTCGAAAATTACTAACCTTCTTCAAAAACAATTTTCAAAAATCACTAACTCTTTTTCAAAAATAATAATAATTTCCGAAAATTCTCTCTCTCTCTCTCATCTCCTTCTATTTATTTATTTACTAATATCTCTTCCTCACTCACCAAAAATCCGAACTCTTTCTCTCTCTCTGAGTTCAGATTTTCTCTTCTTCTTTTCTTCTACTCACATAAGGGAACCTCTATACTTGGGTAAAAAGGATCCCTATTATTATTATTTTTCTGTTCCCTCCTTTTTCATATGAGCAGGAGCAAGGACAAGAATATTCTTGTTGAAGCAGATCCAGAACCTGAAAGGACTCTGAAAAGGAAACTAAGAGAAGCTAAATTACAATAATCCAGTAAGCACATTTCAGAAATTTTCGAACAAGAAGAGGAGATGGCAGCCGAAAATAATAATAATGCAAGGAGGATGCTGGGTGACTTTACTGCACCAAATTCCAATTTACATGGAAGAAGCATCTCTATTCCTACCATTGGAGCAAACAATTTTGAGCTGACACCTCAGCTAGTTTCTCTAATGCAACAAAATTGCAAGTTTCATGGACTTCCATCTGAAGATCCTTTTCAGTTCTTAACTGAATTCTTGCAGATCTGTGATACTATTAAGACTAATGGAGTAGATCCTGAAGTCTACAGGCTCATACTTTTCCCTTTTGCTGTAAGAGACAGAGCTAGAATATGGTTGGACTCTCAACCTAAGGATAGGCTAAACTCTTGGGATAAGCTGGTCAAGGCTTTCTTAGCCAAGTTCTTTCCTCCTCAAAAGCTTAGTAAGCTTAGAGTGGATGTTCAAACCTTCAGACAGAAAAAAGGTGAATCCCTCTATGAAGCTTGGGAGAGATATAAGGAACTGACCAAAAAGTGTCCTTCTGACATGCTTTCAGAATGGACCATCTTGGATATATTCTATGATGGTCTGTCTGAATTAGCTAAGATGTCATTGGATACTTCTGCAGGTGGATCCATTCACCTAAAGAAAATGCCTGCAGATGCTCAAGAACTCATTGACATGGTTGCTAATAACCAGTTCATGTACACTTCTGAAAAGAATCCTGTGAATAATGGGACGCCTATGAGGAAGAGAGTTCTTAAAATTGATACACTGAATGCCATATTGGCTCAGAATAAAAAATTGACTTAGCAAGTCAATATGATTTCTCAGAGTCTGAATGGAATGCAAGCTGCATTCAACAGTACTCAAGAGGCTTCTTATGAAGAAGAAGCTTATGATCCTGAGAACCCTGCAATAGCAGAGGTAAATTACATGGGTGAACCATATGGAAACACCTATAATCCATCATGGAGAAATCACCCAAATCTCTCATGGAAGGATCAACAAAAGCCTCAACAAGGCTTTAATAATGGTGGAAAAAACAGGTTTAGCAATAGTAAACCTTTTCCATCATCCACTCAGCAACAGACAGAGAACTCTGAACAAAATACCTCTAATTTAGCAAACTTAGTCTCTGATCTATCTAAGCCCACTGTAAGTTTCATGAATGAAACAAGGTCCTCAATTAGAAATTTGGAGGCACAAGTGGGCCAGTTGAGTAAAAGGATCACTGAAATCCCTCCTAGTACTCTCCCAAGCAATACAGAAGAAAATCCAAAAGGAGAGTGCAAGGCCATTGAAATGACCATCATGGCCGAATCCAAGGAAGAAGGGGAGGACATGAATCCCAAGGAGGAAGACCTCCTGGGGTGTCCAGTGATCAATAAGGAGTTTTCCTCTGAGGAACCAAAGGAATCTGAGGCTCATCTAGAGACCATAGAGATTCCATTAAACCTTCTTATGCCATTCATGAGCTCTGATGAGTATTCCTCTTCTGAAGAGAATGAGGATGTTACTAAGGAGCAAGTTACCAAGTACCTTGGTGCAATCATGAAGCTGAATGCCAAATTATTTGGTATTGAGACTTGAGAAGATGAACCTCCCTTGTTCACCAATGAACTAAGTGATCCGGATCAACTGAGATTGCCTCAGAAGAAACAGGATCCTGGAAAGTTCCTAATACCTTGTACCATAGGCACCATGACCTTTGAAAAGGCTCTATGTGACCTTGGGTCAAGGATAAACCTCATGCCCCTCTCTGTAATAGAGAAACTGGAATCTTTGGGGTGCAAGCTGCTAAAATCTCATTAGAGATGGCAGACAATTCCAGAAAACAGGCTTATGGACAAGTAGAGGACGTGTTAGTAAAGATTGAAGGCCTTTACGTCCCTGCTGATTTCATAGTCCAAGATACTTGGAAGAATGAGGATGAATTCATCATCCTTGGAAGACCCTTCCTAACTACAGCAAGAGCTGTAATTGATGTTGACAGAGGTGAATTAGTCCTTCAATTGAATGAGAACTCCCTTGTGTTTACAACTCAAGGTTATCCTTCTGTAAACATGAAAAAGAGGCACAGTAAGCTTCTCTCAAAATAGAGTCAACCAGAGCCCCCACAGTCAAACTCTAAGTTTGGTGTTGGGAGGCCACAACCAAACTCTAAGTTTGGTATTGAACTCCCATATCCAAACTCTAAGTTTGGTGTTGGGGAGTCTCAACAATGCTCTGAATATCTATGAGGCTCCATGAGAGTCCACTGTCAAGCTATTGACATTAAAGAAGCGCTTGTTGGGAGGCAACCCAATTTTTATTTATCTAATTTTAATTTATTTTTATTGTTATTTCATGTTTTATTAGGTTCATGATCATGTGGAGTCACAAAATAAATATAAAAATTGAAAACGGAATCAAAAACAGCAGAAGAAAAATCACACCCTGGAGGAGGATCTCACTGGCATTTAAACGCCAGTAAGGAGTATCTGTCTGGTGTTCAACGCCAGAACAGAGCATGTTTCTGGCGTTGAACGCCAGAAACAAGCAGCATCCTGGCGTCCAGACGCCAGAAATGCGCAGTGAAGAAGAGCTGGCGCTGAACGCCAGAAACAAGCATCTGGCTGGCGTTCAACGCCAGAAATATGCTGCATCTGGGCGCTGAACGCCCAGAACAAGCATCAATTCGGTGTTTAAATGCCAGAATTGCATGCAAAGGCATTTTACATGCCTAATTGGTGCAGGGATGTAAATCTTTGACACCTCAGGATCTGTGGACCTCACAGGATCCCCACTTACCTCACCCTCTCTCTCTCTCCATTCATGGTCATCCCTTCTGTTTTCCATTTACCACTCACATCCATACACCCACCTACCTTCAAAATTCAACATCTCTTTCCCACCCAATCTCACCCATATGGCCGAATACACACATCCCTCCATCTTCTCCATATCTTCTTCTTCTTCTTCTTCTATTCTTTCTTCTTTTGCTCGAGGGCGAGTAACATTCTAAGTTTGGTGTGGTAAAAGCATAGCTTTTTTGTTTTTCCATAACCATCAATGGCACCTAAGACCAGAGAAACCTCAAGAAAGAGGAAAGGGAAGATAATTGCTTCCACCTTTGAGCCATGAGAGATGGAAAGATTCATCTCATAAGCCCATCACTAAGAAAAGGATGGAGCAAGCAAGAGAGCCCATTCATGGAGCTCAAGAGACGCATGAAACTCATCACCATGAGATCCCGGAGATGCCTCAAATGCATCTTCCTCCACAAAACTATTGGGAGCAAATCAACACCTTCCTAGGAGAATTAAGTTCCAACATGGGACAATTAAGGGTGGAACATCAAGAGCACTCCATCATCCTTCATGAAATTAGAGAAGATCAAAAAGCAATGAGGGAGGAGCAACAAAGACAAGGAAGAGACATAGAAGAGCTCAAGGACATCATTGGTTTCTCAAGGAGAAAACACCACCATCACTAAGGTGGACTCATTCCTTGTTCTTACATTCTCTGTTTTTCGTTTTCTTTATGTTAAGTGCTTATCCATGTTTGTGTCTTATTACATGATCATTAGTAGTTAGTAACTATGTCTTAAAGTTATGAATGTCCTATGAATCCATCACCTCTCTTAAATGAAAAATGTTTTAATTCAAAAAAGAACAAGAAGTACATGAGTTTCGAATTTATCCTTGAACTTAGTTTAATTATATTGATGTGGTGACAATGCTTCTTGTTTTCTGAATGAATGCTTGAACAGTGCATATGTCTTTTGAAGTTGTTGTTTAAGAATGTTAAATATGTTGGCTCTTGAAAGAATGATGACAAGGAGACATGTTATTTGATAATCTGAAAAATCATAAAAATGATTCTTGAAGCAAGAAAAAGCAGCAAAGAACAAAGCTTGCAGAAATAAAATAGCGAAAAAAAAAGAGAGCAAAAGCAAGCAGAAAAATCCAAAAGCTCTTAAAACCAAAAGGCAACGGTAATAAAAAGGATCCCAAGGCTTTGAGCATCAGTAGATAGGAGGGCCTAAAGGAATAAAATCCTGGCCTAAGCAGCTAAACCAAGCTGTCCCTAACCATGTGCTTGTGGCGTGAAGGTGTCAAGTGAAAACTTGAGATTGAGCGGTTAAAGTCAAGGTCCAAAGCAAAAGAAGAGTGTGATTAAGAACCTTGGACACCTCTAATTGGGGACTTTAGCAAAGCTGAGTCACAATCTGAAAAGGTTCACCCAATTATGTGTGTGTGGCATTTATGTATTCGGTGGTAATACTGGAAAACAAAGTGCTTAGGGCCACGGCCAAGACTCATAAAATAGCTGTGTTCAAGAATCATCATACTGAACTAGGAGAATCAATAACACTATCTGAACTCTGAGTTCCTATAGATGCTAATCATTCTGAACTTCAATGGATAAAGTGAGATGTCAAAACTATTCAAAAGGCAAAAAGCTACAAGTCCCGCTCATCTGATTGGAGCTATGTTTCATTGATAGTTTGGAATTTATAGTATATTGTCTTCTTTTTATCCCATTTGATTTTCAGTTGCTTGGGGACAAGCAACAATTTAAGTTTGGTGTTGTGATGAGCGGATAATTTATACGCTTTTTGGCATTGTTTTTAGTATGTTTTTAGTAGAATCTAGTTACTTTTAGGGATGTTTTCATTAGTTTTTATGTTAAATTCACATTTCTGGACTTTACTATGAGTTTGTGTGTTTTTCTGTGATTTCAGGTATTTTCTGGCTGAAATCGAGGGATTTGAACAAAAATCAGATTCAGAGGTAGAAGAAGGACTACTGATGCTGTTGGATTCTGACCTCCCTTCACTCAAAACGGATTTTCTGGAGCTACAGAACTCAAAATGGCGCGCTTGCAATTGCGTTGGAAAGTAGACATCCAGGGATTTCCAGCAATATATAATAGTTCATACTTTGATCGAGTTTAGATGACGTAAAAGGGCATTGAACGCCAGTTCTATGCTGCTGTCTGGAATTAAACGCCACAAACACGTCACAAACCAGAGTTGAACGCCAGAAATACGTTACAACCTGGCGTTCAACTCCAGAAAGAGCCTCTGCATGTGTAACATTCAAGCTCAGCCCAAGCACACACTAAGTGGGCCCCGGAAGTGGATTTATGCATCAATTACTTACTTCCGTAAACCCTAGTAACTAGTTTAGTATAAATAGGACCTTTTACTATTGTATTAGACATCTTATGATTTTTAGTTCATCTTAGGATCATATTGATCACGTTATGGGGGCTGGCCATTCGGCCATGCCTGAACCTTTCACTTATGTATTTTCAAACGGTAGAGTTTCTACACTCCATAGATTAAGGTGTGGAGCTCTGCTGTTCCTCAAAGATTAATGCAAAGTACTACTGTTTTTCTATTCAATTCAACTTATTACGCTTCTAAGATATTCATTCGCACTTCAACATGAATGTGATGAATGTGACAATCATCATCATTCCCCCACGAACGCGTGCCTGACAACCACCTCTGTTCTACCTTCGATTGAATGATTATCTCTTGGATCTCTTAATCAGAATCTTCGTGGTATAAGCTAGATTGATGACGGCATTCATGAGAATCCGGAAAGTCTAAACCTTGTCTATGGTATTTCGAGTAGGATTCTGGGATTGAATGACTGTGACGAACTTCAAACTCACGAGTGCTGGGCGTAGTGACAGACGCAAAAGGAGGGTGAATCCTATTCTAGTATGATCGAGAACCTCAGATGATTAGCCGTGCTGTGACAGAGCATTTGGACCATTTTCACAAGAGGATAGGATGCAGCCATTGACCACGGTGATGCCTCCAGATGATTAGCCATGCAGTGACAGCGCATCGGACCATTTTCCAGAGAGGATTAAAAGTAGCCATTGACAATGGTGATGTCCTTACATAAAACCAGCCATGGAAAGGAGTAGGACTGATTGGATGAAGACAGTAGGAAAGCAGAGGTTCAGAGGGACAAATGCATCTCTATACGCTTATCTGAAATTCTCACCAATGATATACATAAGTATTCCTATCTTTATTTTCTGTTTATTTATTATTATTATTCGAAAACTCCATAACCATTTGATATCCGCCTGACTGAGATTTACAAGGTGAGCATAGCTTGCTTCAAGCCGACGATCTCCGTGGGATCGACCCTTACTCACGTAAGGTTTATTACTTGGACGACCCAGTGCACTTGCTGGTTAGTTGTATCGAAGTTGTGAATGAAAAATGATTTATTAAGATGTGCGTACAGAGTTTTTGGCGCCGTTGCCTGAGATCACAATTTCGTGCACCATGTATGCTAGCATTAACGGAGTTTGATCTACAGTATATCCCAGCCAAGGCTGTAAAAGGTCAGGTCATTGCAGATTTTCTTGTGGATAATTTGAAAGATCTGAATGACCAGGGGGAAATGTAATCGAGGTGAAAATTGATTATTGGAATTTATATTTTGATGGGTCGAAGCATAAAGATGGTGCAGGAGTTGGAATTCTAATTGTTTCACCAGAGGGGATTCCATCAAAATTTCTATTCGAATTAAAATATCCTTGTTTGAATAATGAGGCAGAGTACAAAGCTTTGATTTTGGGCCTCAAAATATTGATTAATAAAGGAGTTTTGGAAGTCCAGATATTAGAGGATTCCCAATTAGTTTTGAAGCAGTTATCGAAGGAATTTAAGTGCAATAATGAGAGGTTGCAGAAGTATTTGATAACTGCTTGGGAGTTGTTAACTTCTTTTTGAAAGGTTTCTTTGGTTCACATTCCAAGGATTCATAATGAGATTGCTAATAAATTAGCCCAAATTGCTTCGAGATATATGGACCGCTGTCCAGGAACTCTTAAGAAATTGGCCAGTATTCATCATATTTTAGAACCTACAAATGAAAGAGATGTTTTGTGCAATGACGAATGGGAAGATACTGATTGAAGGAATCCTATTGCTCAGTATTTGAAGGATCCTAATATTCCAGTCGATAGAAAGATGAAATTGCAAGCAATAAATTTTGTCTTAATGGCTGATGAGTTGTATAAGAAAGGGATTGATGGGAGCTTATTGAGATGTTTAGGCCAAAATGACCAGAATATTGCTTTGGGTGAAGTCCACAATGGGATATGCGGTGCCCATCAGGCTGGAAAGAAAATGAGATGGGTGTTATATCGCAATCATGTATACTGGCCATCGATGATAAAAGATTGCATCGATTATGCAAAGGCATGTCAAGAATGCCAGAAACATGGCTAGATACAGCAAATCCCAGCATCAGAATTACATTCGATAATAAAACCATGGCCATTTAGGAGTTGGGCTTTAGATTTAATTGGGTTAATTCATCCTCTTTCATCAAAACATCACAAGTTTATCTTGGTAGCAATTGATTATTTCACAAAATGGGTTGAAGCAATTCTCCTGATAGAAGTGAGTCAAAGTGAAATAATAGATTTTATTGAAGAACATATTATCCATCGATTTGGAATTCCTCAAACATTCAGTACTGATCAAGGTACTATGTTCACTGGTCAGTGAATTAAGAATTTTGCAGCCTCGAGGAATATCAATATGGTTACCTCAACCCCCTATTATGCGCAGGCTAATGGACAAGTAGAGGCAGCAAATAAAATTCTGATAAGTTTGATCAAAAAGCATATCGGGAATAAGTCTCGAACGTGGAATGAGACTTTAAGCCAAGTATTGTGAGCTTATCGAAACTCACCAAGAGGTTCAACAGACACTTCGCCATACAAATTGGTGTATGGTCATGATGCAGTGTTGCCATTAGAAATAAATCTAAATACTTTAAGAATATTGAAGCAGAATGATTTGTCAGTTGATGATTACTGGAATGCAATGTTCGATGAGTTGAATGAGTTAGATTCGGAGCGAATCTTGGCACTTGATAATATGATTTGACAGAAAGCAAGTATTGCTCGAAGTTATAATCGTCGAATCAAGGAAAAATCTTTTGATATAGGCGTATTGGTTTTAAAAGTTATTTTGCCAATGGAAAAGAAATCAAAATTTCTTGGTAAATGATCCCATGCTTGGGAAGGCCCTTTTCAAGTGATAGGGACATATTTTGGAAATGCCTATCAGATTAAAGATATTGAGTCAGGAAGAGTAATTAACTCGATTAATGAAAAATACTTGAAGCAATACTATTGTTGGCAGAATTAGAGTTCAATATGCACAAGTCCAGGAAAAGATAAAAAAACTATCACACAAAGAGAAACTTGAAAGGAAAAGAAATTCAAGATGCCAATAGTTGTTCTAAATCGGAGCGTAGCTTTGGCATTCTGCTGTCCAAAGTTAAAAGCGCCTCAATTTGTTTGAATTTATCAAATTGAACTTTTTCGAGTTATTTTTCATATTCTTCTCATTTAGTTTCAATTGAAACAAGCTCTTGGATAAGGTGTTGTTGTTCTTGTTGGGCAGTGGCCAGAGGTTTGTCTATGGTAGCTCGTTTCTGACGTATTTTGGTAAGCTTTTCATTAATCTGAGTAAATTCTGCTTCAAGTTTTGTTTCTTCTTTGTCATAAAAAGCGTGAATGGAAATAGCATGAGCAATCCTCAAATCGAATTCCTCACGGGAAGCTTGGACTGGTCGAGAGGCTACAATACAACTTTCTATATTAGATTTGACCTTATCTTCCTCAGTCTTCGTTTCTTGGAGTTGAAATTGAAAAGCTATGCTCTCATTGAGAAGTTGTTTGAATTCTTGAATCGAGGCAAAATGTGGTAAGGTAGCCGGGAGCTCAAAGGAGGAATTTAAAAGATCAGACAAGAGTTGGTTAAGAATTGTATCATTAACCCAGGTAGCAGGTGGATGATCCAAAAGTTTTATGAGCAACCGAAGCTGTTCTCGAGTGTCAACATTCAGTTCGAATGAAGGTCTTGATGTAGCAGGTCTTGGGAGTGTTGGCACTGGTACAGGTACTTCATCTTCTTGGATGACTTGGTCTAGAACGGAGATCAGGCTGGCCAATGTAGTACTTGTGGGAGTAGTAGAGGTACCCAAGTTTTCAGTCCCTTGTCCAGGAGGAGTTTAAAATTCAGCCTGTTGAGGAGGGCTAGAGAACCCTTGGGGAGTTTCTAAAACCCTAGATCGAGGAGAATCCGAATTACTAGTCTCAGCAATTCGAGAGACGAAATCAAAATCTGGAGCCACCTGGTTTTCAACGGAGACTGTAGCTTGGTTGTTTGGAGAATTGGATTCAAGTATCTGAGTTTATGTTGGAGAATGCTGTGAGGGATCTTTCGTCAGATCAACTACTGGTGTCGCATGGGAAGATGGAAAAATAATCTGAAGTGGCTGATTGGATTCTATAACTTGGAGTGAACCATGGGATGTGGAGTATCCTTGGTCATGATGTTGTTGCAGAATTGGTTGATCAGGTACCGCAGGAGACGTGATTGAATGAGTAGCAGTGGTAGGCTAATATGAAAGGTACATGATTATAAGTTAAGGCTTATCTTGATTCAAAAGAAATATAAATGAAAATTATGGTGTTACCAGAATAAGTCTTGGTCTCCGAATTAGTTTATGGCCAGGATCTAAATCGGCTGTATCCTCTGATTGGGAGGAAGCTGCAAGGGTATCTTTGACGGCTTGTTCACTCTCTTCAGAGCTTTCACTTGATGTTTGTAGTCGTAACTGATAAATGCTCAAAATTAAGAGTGAATAAGTAAATGTAATTTTCAGAATATTTCAAGTTAAAGAGCATAAAGATAAATAGAAATGGTTACCCTTCTAGAGGTCCTAGTAGGAGTTCTTCAACTTTTGTGTGGTGGTTGTCGAGATGTGTCAGCTTTTCTTTTGTGAGTTCTTTTTGGGGAACTTTTCGCAGTGGGGACTGTTCGAATAGCATATTGCTGAATGTCCTCTAAGGTACGAGTATACTTTGAGTAGTAAGTAGCTCACCATTCAAAGCAGGATTTGGTAATATAAGAACTGCGATCATAGACCAGGAAATTGAAATGCTATCTGCGTTGCTGATTCTTTAAGAGACAAGAGTTGAATTCTTCTTAAGTAGTTAAAGTGATGTTACAGAATGGGTCACCATTTCAAGGTAGTGGCATTGGGATCGCTTGAGAAAATTTCAGTTGCCTGGCTGATAAATGAGGGGTATATAGGGTTACTTTGAATCTTTCCTTTTTGTGTTGGGGAAGCCCTATAGGAATTACTTGGACAGCTAACAAGTATGCCTAATTCCGGTTTGCAAGTTCATTTTTCTCGTTGTTGTTGGGGAAGAGCAAGCGGTCAAGCCATGCCGGACCACAATTTTGACGCATAAAACGAGCGAAATTGAAGTTGTCATTGTCAAATTCTTTACAAGAATGAAAGAGGGAGAAAATAGCCCAAAATCGGTCTTCATTCGATTGTGTTTCAGGAAAATTGGGTTTATAATCAGCCAATCGAAAACCTTCGATATGCTGTTTATCAGTACTACCGCTTCTAGGTTTTATCATAAATTTTTTGAAAATGTCATTAAGCCATAGTTGGAGAAGCAAAAGAAGTCCCTCTGTACTGATAATACTATTGTCTCGAAGACAATGAACAAATTGACCAAGTTCTTCAAAAATGTGCCCAAGAAGAAGTTTGGCCAAATTAAGAACTTTCCCTTCGTGAAGCAGAGCAGCTAAGGGAAGGAAAAGCTTTAACATTTGAACGCTTCGAGAACAAAAGAGGATTGCATGCAGCCAATAGAATAAAAAGGCAACATGTTCATTATTTGTAACATCAGTGTTTTCTGCACCCATGTTGTGAGCAATGAAGTCACTATAAGAATTTGTCAAAGTAACACTGTATTGATGTTCAGGTTGCATATCAGGAGTACGGTCTAGAGGATTTATTGGAAGCCCTGTGATAGCAGCTACGTCCAGAAGAGACATTCCGATCATTCCACAAGGAAGGTGGAAGTTGTTAGTTGTCCTGTTCCAAAAGCAAGTCACCGCTCCAATCATCCATGGGAGCGTTGTAAGCGAGAAATGGGAGAGCTTTAGTAGTTCTTGTATTCCTACAGCTCCCCAGTTAGCACTTTTCGTGGGTTCAAGGCGTTGGTACCAGGCTGAGAAGTCGAATCCTCGAGGATTAATCTTTGGATTATTCCTGAAGGGTTTTTGATTAATAAAGAAGGAGATGTTGAGAGCTTGGTTAATCACCAGATCTTCCCCTTCAGCACTAGGAAAGAAAGGAAGTCTCTTGTTTGCTCTTTCTAAGGATTCAACTGGTCCGAAGAAACAATGAGTGTTTGCGTCCACTGTAAAATGGATTAAGATTTGAGTATCATTAATTTGAAGTTGGGGATCATCAATGATTTCATCATTGACTTGGTTCAGTATGCGGAGGGCCGGAGGAGCTGGCGGTGCTATTGCATGACCTTTACCCTTGTCTTGGGTAGTGGCGTGAGAAGAGGAAGCGGTCATTGTAGAATAGAGAAAAGGAAGTTTTGAGGTGATTAAGGGTAATGCAAGAAAACCTGATTCACAGAACAAGGATTTGGGAAAGACCGAACAAGGGTGAGAATGGTGAATTTAAGGTAGTACTGTAGCCGTTATTACAGAAGGAATGCAAAAGGAGGTAACTTCCTGAAGAAGGCGAGAAGGTAGAGAGAGAAAGTGTAAATCTCGGAAAATGTGTTGAGTGAACCAGTATTAATGGGAATTTAAATGATAGTTATTACTGATTTAAAAATTGAAGTTTGAATTTGGATTAAGTGTTTTATCTTCCAATAAAGTTATCGAAGGCAAACACATTAAACCAAGGGGGCAATTTATTGGTCGAAAAATATTTTTGATAAAGGTAAATGGTTCGAAGTGATAAAGCGGTCGAAGACATAAGCAGTTTTCGAAAAGATACACACGCAAGCATTAGACGGAGGTTTTCGACACAGGTTTGATTTCAAGGTTTTTCGATAAATCGAGCGAGTCAAATCGAATAAGGTATTCGAGTCAGGTAATCGAAATAAGTTATTCAAATAAGTGATTCGAATAGTTATGGTAGTGGAGAAGTTAGAGGCTTTTATCACGCAGGGAAATCATGGAAAATGTTTAGGCGGGAATGGTTACCAAGGAGAACGCATTCAAAGTTGTAATTTTGTAATTAATGGTAATTAATTGTCAGTTACCAAAAGTAGATTATAAATACTATGAAGTCTTAGGGAATTAGGATTGGAACTTTAACTCAGAAAAATACTCAAGCACACTCATATCCCAGAGAATTCCTGAGTCTGCGATCGAGTAACTTTTCTGTAGGGTTCCTTCCATATTTTCATTCTTTTAATTTATCTTTCTGTAAATTTTACTCTTTCAAGTAAATTTATCTTTCAAGTACTTTTTATCTTCTTTGTCTAATTTACATTTCTGCATTTTAGATTTTCATGTCAAAGCCCTTTGACCCAGTCAAAGGCACTTTACCGCTTCTTTTCAATTTCAATGCAAACCTTTCTCTTTTCAGCATATTTCCCTTCCGAAAGCTTTAGTTTTTCATTCCTTTTCTTGAATTATAAATTTTAATGTATTTTTATTTCCAATTCCCGACTAATCAAAGACACTTTGATGCACTTCTAAAAAACTGGTACCTGCAAAGAGGAGTAGGTTTCGCTCCCAGACCACTAGATATCGAACAACCATCGATTTGCTAAAAATCGACAAAACAGATAGATACGACATGAATAGAGATATTGTGTTCAGAAATACTGAAGTAGTATATTTTATGTCTATCTTGACAGAAAAAACATAAAAACATTAACAAAAAGTATATTTTATTTTTTTTATTATTTTCATTTATTTTTTTCATTTAACCTTTGCTGGATCAATTGAAATACTAGTATTAGAAACAACATGTCCTAGAACAATACCTTATTTTACCATAAAATGACATTTTTCAAAATTCAATACAAGGGTTGAACTAACACACCTGTCTAATACTCTAGCTAAACTATCCAAGCAAAGGTTAAACGAATCACCATACACACTAAAGTCATCCATGAAAACTTCCATACAGTTCTCAAGAAGATCTGAGAAAATGCTCATCATGCATCTTTGCAACGTAGCCGGTGCATTACATAAGCCAAAAGGCATTCTCTTATATGCATACGTTCCAAAGGGACATGTAAAAGTAGCTTTCTTCTGATCTTTAGGAGCTATATGAATTTGAAAATAGCCAGTGTAACCATCTAGAAAGCAGTAGTGTGATTTACCTGACAGGCGAAAAAATTGATGGGGAAAAAATCGTCGGTAAAGAATTTCACAAAAATAATCGCGTTGCAAGTATAGATCTAAACCGACAATTAATCCTCAATCAAATTTAATTTGTTTGTCACTTAAGCAAACCCAATAAAAATAACCGAAGTATTAAACCTCGGGTCGTCTCTCAAGGAATTGTAGGAAAGTATGTTACTATTGGTTATGAGATAGTATATTTTTGGGGTTTTTAAATGTTGAACAAGTAATGTAAATAACAAGGAAATAAAATAACAATTATGAAAATTCTTAACAAGTATTGAGAATTGGAATTCCTATCCTCATTATCATCATCAATTATGATAGTAATTGTCCTTTTGCTTTCACTTAGTTAACCTCTAACAATGAAGAAAAGTCAAGCGAGAAAAGTTAACTTAAGTTCACAAGTCCTAATCAAAGACTAGATTTAGTGAAGCTTAAACCATCTAGCAAGTCTCAAATACCAATCAATAAAAGACCTTTGATAATTCGAGAGTCTCCAATTAATCAATCCAAGTTAAGAATAGGGAAATCTAACTTAAAACCCAACCAAGCATTTTATCAAACACTTGGGAGGCATAACATAAAAACATAGAAATTAATAAGAGATAATAAAACCTAAACAACCAATTGCAAGGAATCAATAACAACAAATGAGAAAAGAAGTAATAAACATGAAATACTTCAAATTGCATTAAAAGGGAAATCAAATCTAACATAAGAATTCATAAACTAAATTGGCAACATAAAGTCATCAACAAGAAAAATAAATAAACTAGAATGCTAGAATAATTAAAAGTAGAAGAGAAACTAAATTGAAATAAGATAGAATTCAGAAATTAAAAAGGAATAAAACTAAGACCTAAAACCTAGAGAGAGGAGAGAGCCTCTCTCTCTAGAAAACTACATCCAAATCTAAAATTATGTGAATGAATTGTTCTATATATGTTTTCCCCACTCTGCAGCCTCTATTCTGTGTTTTAGGCTGGGAACTGGGCCAAAAAGGAGCCCAGAAATCGCCCCAGCGCTTTCTGCAAAATGCAGCACGTGATGCTTTGTCACGTGTATGCGTCATTTGGCAAAAATCCTTGTCACGCGTACGCGTCAGTCACGCGTACGTGTCGCTGCCAGCTTCTTAAAACATCATTTTCTTGCATTCCTTCCACTTTTGCATGCTTCCTTTCCGTCATCTAAGCCATTCCTGCCCTATAAAGCCTGAAAATACTCAACACACAGATCACGGCATCGAATGGTGATAAAAGGTAATTAAAAATTGACAATTTAAAGGCCTAGGAAACATGTTTTCAACTATATCACAGAATTAGGAAGGAAATTGTAAAACACGCAATTCATATGCATAAGTGTGAGAATAATGGATAAAATCCACTCAATTCAATACAAAATAAACCGTAAAATAGCGGTTTATCAATCTCCCCACACTTAGACATTAGCATGTCCTCATGCGAAGCTCAAGAGAACCAAAAGAGTGAAGGCAGAATGGTGGAACTTATGCAATGCATCTGGTGCACGAAATTGTGATCATCAACAATGGCGCCAAAGACTTGGAGCTCTCAAACGTGAATCATACTTTGTCACAATTCCGCACAACTAACCAGCAAGTGCACTGGGTCGTCCAAGTAATACCTTACGTGAGTAAGGGTCGATCCAACGGAGATTGTCGGCTTGGAGCAAGCTATGGTCATCTTGTAAATCTCAGTCAGGCAGATTCAAATGGTTATGGAGGATTGATAATTAAAATATGAATAAAATATAAAATAAAGATAGAGATAGAGATACTTATGTAATTCATTGGTAGGAATTTCAGATAAGCGTATGAAGATGCTTTGTTCCTCTCGAACCTCTGCTTTCCTATTACCTTCTTCCAATCATTCATACTCCTTTCCATGGCAAGCTTTATGTTGGGCATCACCATTGTCAATGGCTACTTCTCGTCCTCTCAGTGAAAATGTTCTAGGCACGCTGTCACCGCACGGCTAATCATCTGTCGGTTCTCGATCATGTTGGAATAGGATCCATTGATCCTTTTGCGTCTGTCACACGCGCAACACTCGCGAGTTTGAAGCTCGTCACAATCATCCCTTCCTAGATCATACTCAGAATACCACAGATAAGGTTTAGACGTTCCAGATCTCAAGAATGGCCGCCAATAATTCTAGCCTATACCACGAAGGTTCTAATCTTATATTAGAAACCCAAGAGACACACATTCAAGCTTGTTTGCATGTAGAACAGAAGTGGTTGTCAGTCACACGTTCATAGGTGAGAATGGTGATGAGTGTCACATAATCATCACATTCATCATGTTCTTGGGTGCGAATGAATATCTTGGAGAAGAAATAGACTTGAGTTGAATAGAAAAACAATAGTACTTATATTAATTCATGAAGAACAGCAGAGCTCCACACCTTAATCTATGGTGTGTATAAACTCCACCGTTGAAAATACATAAGAACAAATGGTCTAGGAATGGCCGAATGGCCAGCCTCCCAAAGAGGGTTCAATCATCAAAACATGATTCCAAGATGATCAAAAGATGAAAATACAATAGCAAAAGGTCCTATTTATAGAAAACTAGTAGCCTAGGGTTACAGAAATAGGTAATTAATGTAGAAATATTCTTCCGAGCCCACTTGGTATGTTCTTGGGCTGAGCATTGAAGCTTCCATGTGTAGAGACTTTTCTTGGAGTTTAACTCCAGCTTTTGTGCCAGTTCTAGCGTTTTGACGCCAGAATTCTTAAGCTGACTTCAAACGCCTGTTTGGGCCATCAAATCTTGGGCAAAGTATGGACTATTATATATTGCTGGAAAGCCCAGGATGTCTATTTTCCAACACAATTGAGAGAGCGCCAATTGGGCTTCTGTAGCTCCAGAAAATCCACTTCGAGTGCAGGGAGTCAAAATCCAACAGCATCTGCAGTCCTTTTTCAGCCTCTAAATCAGATTTTTGCTCAGGTCCCTCAATTTCAGCCAGAAAATACCTGAAATCACAGAAAAATACACAAACTTGTAGTAAAGTTCAGAAATATAATTTTTATTTAAAAACTAATAAAAACATAATAAAAACTAACTAAAATATACTAAAAACATACTAAAAACAATGCCAAAAAGCGTATAAATTATCCGCTCATCAGCAACCTAACTAGATGCGAGCTACCTACATGAATCATGCGATTCTAATTACTATATATACATATATAAGCATACATGTGGTCAAATTGAGTCAAATTACCAAGAAATCATATATGCACAATCAAGGACTAAATCAATCATATCAAAGCACATTCACAATTGAGTTGAGTTAATCAAAAGAGTTTACAAACTTGCAAGACAAGCAATGATCAAATATGGACATATGGAAATGAGCAATTAAACCCTCACTGGATGTGTATATGCACTCTAATCACTGAAGTATTTGGGGTTAAACCTCTCAAATCTCCTCTAATCATGCTTTCTAAAAGTTTGTTCTTTATCTAACCAATCAACAAATATCAAGTGTACAAATGCAAATATCATGAGGGCTTTTCAAGGTTGTAATAGGGCTAAGGTAAGGGTGAGGATATATATATGGCCAAGTGAGCTATCATTTGAATCTTTGACTAACTTAAGTTCTTACCTAACATATACACACACTCTGTACAATTCTAAAGTCAAGCTTAGCTACCCAAAGTCTCACTTTTGTATAATTCAGATACTCATGTCTCAATTTTCATTCCATCATATATGCATTGATCTTTTTTTTTTTTAACTTAACATTGGGGTGATTTTGTCCCCTATTTATTTTTTTTAATATATGAAAGCATAGTAAATCAATGCATATAGTTTTTTTTTTATAATTTCACATGAGTAGCACCCAACTTCTCAATATTTGTCAATAAAAATAATACACATTCTCATCAACCAAAGTTCCCACATTTTCCCACACTTAGTTGACACACAATCTCTATCTTAAGCTATCCAAAGATTCATATAGGGTAATTACTTATTTTTCCGCTTAAAGCTAGAGATGTGGTGATATAAAGAATAATTGGGGGTTAAAAAGGCTCAAAGTGGCAAACAAAGACAAATGAAATGGTAGGCTATTTGGGATAAGTGAGCTAATATCAAATAATGGCCTCAATCACATAAATGTATTAATATACACTAAATAATGGACATATAGAATGGAACAAACCAAAGATTGCAATCATAGAGAAGAAAATAACAAGAATAAAATCATTGTTAAATAATGTAACGATGCAATTAAGCTCAAAACTCACGGGTTGTGTGCTCTTAGCTCAAATACTATATTCCAAACTATATGTATATATATCATGCAAGTTACAAAAAGTTTTAACTCAATTCAATGTGAATCTTAATGCCCTTTTTAAGAAAAAAGATACATTCCTTGAAAATTTCATCAATTTGACCAACATTTATTATTATATATATACTAAATGAAATGTTGTGATTATGAAAAGTTAAAAGATTTTAGTTTACTCCCTATTTTCAATCAAACCAAATTCTCATGTGCAAAAGAGTAAACTAAGCTCAATAATCCACATTTTTCCAAATCACAACTAATAAGCTAAAAGTGCAATTCAAACTAAATATCTAAGATATATACAAGCCCAAAGTGCAAAATGCAATAAAGTAAAAATAAACAAAAGTACAATAGAATAAGAATCTGCAAGTACTAAAAGAAAAATAAAACAAAATAAAGCAGTGTCGGGCTCAGAGGGTATGTCAGTACGCCCAGTAGTCACAATCATCTTCAGGTGGGCATAGCGTCGCTTGTTGCGACGCTCCGACTGCTCATAGCGTCGCTGATTGTGACGCTCCATCTGATCAAGGCGCTCGAAAAGGTGGTGCACAAGTTGGTAGACTGGCTGAGAGGTGGATGATGGTGGTGCTCGAGATGGTGCCGATGGTCCTACTGCAGCTGAAAAAGTAGTCGGCTCAGTAGCTGCTGCTATGGCTGCTCGGTCTCTGCGCCAGGCTACTGGGCGGTCACCAAACCAGTCACCCCAAGGAATAACCTTCTTCTTACCGTGAGCAGCTGGTGCCTCATCGCCCTGCTCCCAGGGTACCCCAGCCCGGTGAGCTAGCTGTGTGACCAAACAAGGGAATGGCAGGTTGCCTTTAACAGTGGCCTGGTATATGTATCTCCTAATGAGTCATGGAAGGTACATCTCCTTCCCCTCTAAAACACACCAAATCAGAACTATCATATCAGCCGAGACCTCAGTTTCATGAGTACTGGGCATGACATAGGTACATAGAATCTGCTATCACAACTTGGCTTCTTTCGTCAGATAGTCAAACTTAATGCCTCTCGGAGTCTCTTTCTTGGATCCTTGCTCCCAAGGGGTATCCGGAAGGGCAACTGTACTATGCACTGCGTTCCAATCAAAAGTCATGCATTTAATATCCTCCTCAGCCTAATGGAAGGCATCTTTATCACTGATCATAGGCTGAAAGTGGAGGATGTCCTCAATAGCCTCCTCTGTAATAAGAATCTGCTTTTTTCTGAGATGAACGGAATCAAGGGTTGCTCGATTGTAATTGCAATAGAATTCTCGGACCCAAGTCTCGTTCACTCACACTAGCTCTCTGTCCAGAAATACCCAACCCCTGTCCGCAATCTGACGCTCAGAATACTGCTTCAGATCGGAAGGTACATCTTGTCACCTTTCCACAATGAGGTTCTTTTTATCAAAGTGCTCAAATCTGAGCTCATAGTATAGGTTGGCAAACTTATATGGGTTGCTAGAAGGCGTGGCTTGGTCAGCCTTATCCTTCTCATTAAGCTTCCGCTCAGATAAGCCTGAGGTCACCGGTTCAGTGGATGGCTGTGACCTTTTCCTCTTACTTAAGGTGATCTTGGCCTTGCCTTTCCCTCTGTCAGACATCCTGAAAACAAAAAGTACAGGATACAAAATATTAAATAAAGCAGAGGGAAGAAAAGTAGGTAAATAAGCAAACAGACAGAAAACCAGAAATAAAAGGGTATTGAGATACATTCATGAAGTGAGAAAAAAAGGTAAATCCCTGGATTGGAAGAAAAGTAAAATTCATAATTCAATCAGAAGCACAATCCAAGAATTCATGCAATACTATTTAAGATACTTGTTCGTTAAGAAACAGCAATTACCATGCTCAAAATAAGATAAGAGTGTTAGTTCGAAGAAAACTAAAAAGAAAGGTTAGAAAATCAATTAAGTCAAAAGTTAGAAAAGTGAGTTAAAATTAGCGGCATGGTAATGTAGTCCTTAACCAAAATATGTGCACGAAGTCAAAGAACAAGCAAGCTCACTTTCATGAAGATAAAGCAAATTGTTGATGATGAAAGATGTAATGTAAGAAGCACACACGGTAAACATAGGTTATCATCAATGTATTTCAGCACTCAAGTAAAAAAGTACCATCCATAGCAACTTCAAAGAACCTCAGCAGAAAGAAACAAGATTAGGCCAATTAGAAAATTTATAAGACAACTTCAATGGTCAAGGAAAAGTTAAAATTGAAATAGGACCATGAAGAGGGAAGATTTGTAACCTAACTTGAACAATTCAAACATAGAAGAGGTTCAAAATTCATTGGTCAGCAAGGTTCTAATTGACACAGAAATCCATCAACTAGTTCCTTGTTGTCTACAATGATGTAAATCGAATAAAGGGAACTGAAGAAAAGCGGAAGTGCCAACCGACCACTCTATGACTTAAATTTGGCAATAAACAAGTGGGACTAGAGTTAAAATTTCCCAAATTCAGTTCACAAGTGGAAATTAATAGGATAAGGTTTTCAGAAAAATTCGGCAGCATTCCAGCAGTAAATTGAGCGTTCTCGAATTAAACAAACAGCAAAATCAGTCCATGTGAATTCAAGATAATTCAGACAAATTCAATAGCCATATTTCACATGAACCAAGGTGCATTTTTGAATATGCGTTCAGCAACAGATTTATCAATAAAATCGATCTTGGTTTAGCAACCATCATCTATTCAAATACAAACATCAATAATTCAGCAGCTCATATGAATCCAATATAGGTCAATTAGCATGAAGAACACGAAAATTCATATGACCCAGGCATCATTAAGCAAAATTAGCATAACAGCAGTCAAACAGCATACCTACAAATAGCATCGAATAGCAGCATGTAAAAACAGATCAGCAACATCAACAGCAAAGCAGTTTTAAAATCATCCAATTCAGACAGCAGGAACAGAGCAATTATCAGACCTAAATCCACTAACCACATCCTAGCTACTTAACCACCTAAAATCAACTAAGAACATGCATTTCTAATCTAACTAAACTAAGCAGAAATTAAACAAAGCTAACAAAATTACCTAAACAAGATGATAAAGCAAGAAAAGAAATGCAAGGGAAGACAGGGGAACCTGGGGCAAGCAGCAACAAAACTGGAAGAGGAAGGAAATGACACGGCCAACCCAGAAGTGGCGCCGAGAAGGTGGTCACAGAGCAGTAAAATGCAGAGCAGGGAAGAGCAGCTTTTGCTCTGGTTGCAGCGACGGGAGGAAGGAAGGAGAAAGGGGAAAGGAATGACTGAAAGAGGAAAGAGAGAGGTTGGTGATGGTGGAATGAGGTTCACCATCGGCAATGGGCTCCGCGGCAGTTCTTGGTGAAGGCGGAGAAGATGGGCGATGGATAGGGAAGAGGGATAGAGAGAAGAAGAAGAAGAAGGAGAAGAAGAAAGGAAGGAGATGGAGGGGTGGTTGGCGGCGGCTCGGGATCGCCGAAACTGAGCTGCAGTGTGAGGGTGATGGTGGTGAGTAGAGAATGTTTCAATGGAGGGAAGAGAGGGAATAGAAGGAGACGTTGGGGTGAAAGGGATAGGTGTCGCGAATGAGAAGTGTTCTCGCGTAAAGGGGTTAGTGAAATTTGAATCCATGCGTACGCGTTACTGATGCGTGCGCATGGGTGAAGAGGAATGAAGGTGACGCATACGCGTGAGGCACGCGTACGCGTCGGGCAAAATTGTGCTAAACACACAATTCCAGTGCCATTTTTGCGTAACTCTCTGTAACTTTGTTCTTTACACCGATTTTCAGGCCCACGCGTACGCATCGCTGACGCTTACGCGTGGAGTGAAAAAATTGCAGGGGACGCGTACGCGTGGGATGGCGTGTGCGCCTGGCACCCCTCCCGCGCGTTTTCATCGCAACTCTCTGCTCATTTTATTAATATTGCGAACCTGCATGTGACGCGTGCGCGTCATCGACGCTTACGCGTCGATCGCAAATTTTTTTTTATGAAATAACAAGCTACCAAAATAAAACCGAATATTATTAAACTAGTAAAAACCACAACTTATATTAAATAATTCTAATTAAAAATAAAAATTCAATTAATTACCAACATTAACGAAAAATAAAATTGGAAGAATTTACCATGGTGGGGTGTCTCCCACCAGCACTTTTTGTTAAAGTCCTTAAGTTGGACATTTGATGAGCTTCTTGTCATGGTGGCTTATGCTTGAACTCATCTTGAAACTTCCACCAACGCTTGGACTTCCAATAAGCTTCAACATTCCTAAGTGAATTCGCCAAGCCTTGATGAAGTTCTTCAGAAGTTAAGGGTTCCCAAAATTGATACTCATATATGCCCGGATCCCAAATCTTGTTTCTACACCCATCGGTAAGTTGATCATCGTTGTTCCAACCGGGTGGCAGATAGTTCGAATTCTCTATGGAGTACCAAAATCTTCTCTTGGATCTGACCAATTGTTCACTAGTCTCACCCTTGCATCTAACTCTTGAGGTCTCAACCTTGATGAGTCTTGATTTGCAACTCCAACCACTAAACATTCTTCTATTACACTTAATGCCACAAAGCTTGCTAAGTTGGCTGTCCGTTTCAAGAATGTCATACTCAAGTGGGATAGGAAGACGAACAGAGATAAGTTTTAGCCACTCAAATGAAGGAGTAGACGGCAACCTAGGTAGAGATGTCTCCAATGATCCTAACAAAGCATGTTCAACTCCCGTCCAACCTTGTCGAAGGGCTTCCACTTCCACATCATTCTCAGATTCAATAGAAGAAGGATCTTCATAGTCAATGAGTTCATTTATGGATGTGGATTCATCACTCGGAAGACTTGGTTCATGATCATCTTCACCAACGGAACTCGCTTCTTGATCTATTCCATCCACTTCTTCATAGGGAATATACTATGGAGGTTGTGCACTAGCCTCCTTGACATCAATTTCAATCTTCTTGGAGGAATACTCTACAACTCTTGATTCCCATGGAGGTTCGGCATCTCCTAAGTCTTCAACCACTTCTTCCGTTTCAACAATTATGGCTTCCTCCACTTGTTCCAATACAATATCACATTTCTCACTGTCCACCGGAGTTTCTAGTGTCTCCTTCATGCTACGCTCTTCTATTGGTTCTCCACATGTAGCCATGGAAGTGCTTTGAGTGCCGACGCACAGAGAAGCTAAATTACCTACTACCCCGGTCAAGGTAGCTATGAACTCTTGTATCGTCCTTTGCATTTCTCTTTGCTCTTGAAGAATAACACTTAGAGTGTCATGCATTGAAGATTGGGTGGATATGAAGGTTCGTTATTTGGGAGGAAAGGTTCATGATAGGAGGGTGGTTCATCATAACAAGGATGTGGTGGTTCGACACTCTCCATCTTTTCTACTTGTTGCATAACACACTTCAATCCCTTGTTCTCAAGTTAAGATTCTTTAGCCATGAGAGCTTCGTGTGCTTTCTGGCTTTCTACTTGCTCTAATTAATGGATTGTTGCTTGGAGTCGATCAAGTATTTCCTTGAGACGATCCCTTGACTCTTGTTCCACTTGGATATCATAAGTATGATCATATGGCTCTTCGATTGATGGATTGAACAAGGTGTATAAGAAGGTGGTGGTTCTTGGGAGTAATTATGTTGGAATTGGGGTGGTTCTATATATGGTTCATATGGCTCATAAGGTGGTTAGTATAGTGGATAAGGATTAGAATCATATGAGGGTGTTTGGTAGTAGGGGGCTTGTGAGTATGGTGGTTCAAAGCTATGTTGAGGATGGGGTTCATAGGCATATAGTGGGGCTTGTTGGTAACTACAAGGAGGTCCACCATACCCATTGTCTTGACACGCACCTTGGAATAGCTTTTGCTCATAGTAAATTGGTGGAGGTTGATTGTCACGAAAAGGTCCACCATAACTATTGTCCTGGGATGCATCGTAGAATGGTTGTTGCTCATGGCACATTGGAGGAGGTTGTTGCCGAAAGGGTTGATCAAATCCTTGTGGCTCCTCCCATCTTTGATTGTTCCAACCTTGATGCATGTTCTCATTGTAGCGTCCATTCCCTACAACATAATTATGACCAAACTCATAGCCAAAGGGGTGAGAATTCATAGTAACAAAAGAAAGTAAAGACAAAAATTAATAAGAGAATAATGAGAACAAACTCCTAAAACTAGAAACAACTAACAAAGAAATGAAAGAGCAAAATTATTCACAATATTTATAATAACCAATAATAAGGCACACGTTTACAATTTCTCGGCAACGGCACCAAAAATTGACCGACGAAAAAATGCCGATTAAGAATTTATAATGGAAATAACGTTGCAAGTACAGTTCTTAACCGACGAAAATTCCGCTTATCAATTTAAAAAGAGTTGTCAAAATTTAAGAATAAAATACTGGGAGTAGAATTCCCAGGTCTTCTCCCAACGAGTTGACAAAAGAGTGCAATTTATTGGTCAGGAATTTTCTGAGAATTTTTAGAGTTGGAAAATAAGAAAATAAATGATTATAAATTAAAGCAATAAAAATGAATAAGAGGTTTTATGTAATTGAAATAAAAAGCCTTGACTAGGAGAAGATTAATTGGAAGTTCTATCCTTGTTGAATTTTTCCAAGTGTAATGGTAAGAGGTTGTTGTTTCTACTTAGTTATCCTTTACCTAATAAAGGAAAGTCAAGTAACTGAACCAACTCTGATTCACAAGTCCTAATCCTCTCCTAGGGAAGGATTAGAGTTAGTGACTAGAGAGTCAGCCAACAACTTCCAATTACAAATTGACACTTGAGTATTCCAACTCAAGGGTCTCCTATTAATCAACTCCAAAGTCAAGTTGGGATCCTACTCCATTGACATGGATGTCAATTTCGCAAACATGTAAAGGGAGTAGAAAGGAGACATGGTAATTAAAATTAATTTAGTAAAAGCTATTTTTGAAATAATAAATTAAGGGAAGATGATATTCAAACCAATAATGAAATTAAATGTAAAAATAACTTTTGCATTAATAATTTCCAAAATCAAAGATATCCATACGTAACTCTGAATAAACTAAATGGAAAATAAAAGAGTTAGGAAATAAGAAAGCAAATTGTAATGATAGAGACTTCAAACGGAGGTAGTATTTCTCTCCAGATCCAATCCAAAAGCATAAACTAAAAATCTAAGAAAACGAAGAACCCTAGAGGAAGTAGTAATTTCTCTTAGATTCAAAACTAAAACTAAAAACTAAGTGAATGTGAATGTGTGTTGAGTCTCTGCTGTCCCCTGGCTCTAGTCTGTGTTTCTAGGCCAAAAACTGGGTCCAAACTCAGCCCAAAATCGCCCCCAGCGTCTTTTGCAGTTGTAGAATATTACGCACGTCACACATACACATCAGTCACATGTATGCATCGATGGTCTTCTGCGTGAGTAACGCATACGCATCAGTCACGCGTACGCGTCGATGTGAAAAACTCCAAGTCACGCACATGCGTGAGCCATGCGTGCGCGTCGATCCTCGCTGGTCAGCTCCTTAGTTTCTTGTGTTTCTTCCATTTTTGCAAGCTTCCTTTCCATCCTCTAAGCCATTCCTACCCTATAAAGCCTGAAAACACTTAACACATAGATCACGGCATCGAATGGTATAAAGGAGAATTAAAAATTGACAATTTAAAGGCTTAGGAAGCAGGTTTTCAATCATAGCACAAAATTAGGAAGGCAAATGTAAAACATGCGAATTACATGAATAAGTGTGCAAAGAACTGATAAAAACCACTCAATTTAGCACAAGATAAACCATAAAATAGTGGTTTATCAATCTCCCCACACTTAAAAATTAGCATGTCCTCATGCTAAGCTCAAGGAGACCAAAAGAATGAATGGGGAAAATAAGACTCATGCAATGCAATGCAACCTATGTATATGAATGCAACTATATGCTAAGATGTTTCTACCTACTTGGTTAAAAATGAACAAGTTCTCCAAGACAAACAAAAATCAGATTCCACTAATTCAAATCACACAATAAGAGGCAAGTAAACTTATAAGAAGATAGCTTATGAAAGCCGGGAACATAGAGTCAAGCATTGAACCCTCATTGGAAGTGTATATGCACTCTAATCACTCAGGTGTTTAGGGTTAATCCACTTTAGTCTCCTCTAGTCATGCTTTCTAAAACTTTGTTCTTCATCTAACTAATCAACAAATATCTAGTGTACAAATGCAAACATCATGAGGCTTTTTCAAGGTTGTAATGGGGCTAAGGTAAGGGTGAGGATATATGTATGGCCAAGTGAGCTATAAATTGAATCTTTGACTAACCTAATTTCTCACCTAACATATACACACACTCTATATAATTCTAAAATCATGCCTAGCTACCCATAATCTCACTTTTGTATATTTCACATACTCATGTATCAAAGTTTTCTTCTATTTCATCACATATGCATTGATCTTTTATTGAACTTAACATTCGGATAATTTTGTCCCCTATTTATTTATTTATTTATATTATATTATTTTTATTTATTTATTTTGTATATATAGGAAAGCATAGTAAATCAACGCATATGGTTTTTCATAATTTCACATGAGTAGCACCTAAATTCTCAATTTTTATCAATAAAAATAATACACATTCTCATCAACCAAAGTTTCCACAATTCCCCACACTTAATTGACACACAATCTCTATCTTAAGCTAACCAAAGATTCAATTGGGGTAATTAATTATTTTTCCACTTAACGCTAGTGATGTGGTAATATAAAGAACAATTGGGGGTTAAAAAGGCTCAAAGTGGCAAACAAAAGCAAATGAAATGGTTGGCTATTTGGGATAAGTGAGCTAATAACAATTGATGGCCTCAATCATATGTATGCATGAATATACACTAAAAAATGGACATATAGAATGGAACAAAGCAAAGATTTCAATCATAGAGAAGCAAACACACAAGAATAAAAATCATGGTTAAATAATGTAACCATATAATTAAGCTCAAAATCTCACAGGTTGTGTGTTCTTAGCTATAAACCATATTCTAAATTACAATCTTCAAACAAGTTTAACACAAATTTTCAATTTGAATTAGTGAAATGCTCTAAAATAGGGTCTTGAAAAGAAACTCATTAATTCAACCAAGCAGAACATACATGCAAGCAATTATTATCATGCAATCTATCCTATTTAACGAAAGAAAAATAACATATTGGTGTTAAGAGAGAGAGAGAGAGATTACCTCTGGAAGTCAGGTACTGACCTCCCCACACTTAAGGCTTGGCACGGAGGTAAGGAGCAAGGTGGGGCTGGAAGCAGCACCTCTACTGTCTGGCTCGTCATGGCTCCAGGTGCTGGTAGGTGAAGTGGAGTCTGGGGTATCCTTCTCTTCCGGAGGTGGGTGAGTGCTAACAATGAGCTTCTTTAAATAGGTGTATCGGCACTTGTTGCGGTGCTCCATTCGCTCCATCTGCCAGTCTTGCCGGTCTAACCTCTGAAGGATCTGAAGGAACATCTGAGTAGTGGATGGTGTAGGAGGTGTGGGTGATGGTGGAGCGGAAGTAGGAGGGGTGTCTACAAACGGGCCGGGATGTCGGCTAGCAGAGGGTACTGGAGGTCTAACATACTTCCCATTCGGAACATACTGATCAGCCCTTGGGATCATGGCCTTGGTGTCTCCAGCCCTATAGGAGACTCCTGCTGCTGAGACTAGATCCGAAACCAATGCGGGAAAAGGTAGGTTGCCCGCAATCTGCACGTGTCCCATGGCCTGCTGGATGTGTCTTGGTAAGTTGAGGGGCTGCTCTGTAAGAATGCACCAGATGAGAACATCCATATCCGCAGTGAAGATGGACTCGTGAGTGCTTGGAAAGACATAGTGGAACATAATCTGTGCCCACACGCGAGCCTCCAAAGTAAGTGCTGGAGCTGATATGCTCTTAGGTCGAGTCCGATGTTGTCCGTAGATCCATGTGCTGCCAGGTGCTATGACGCCAAGGATGCTATTCCAGTCAAACTGGTATGTCTGGCGCTTGAGAGAGGTGTAACACCCTACTATACTAAATCTTATGCTTAAGTCATAAGACTGAGATAGTAAGGTATTACGAACCTCTAAACAGCAAAATAAATACATAATAGAGAAGAAGTTAATATACTAGGAGCCTTGAAACAAACGGGTAAACAAAAATCATAAAATGAAAAGCGCAACACTCAAGGAGTAGGATTACTTGCGTACTAAGAAACCTAATAGGAAAAAGATAAAGGTAAACCGAGATGTAAAGAAAAGCTAAGGAAACAGTATAACTAGCCCCTGACTCAGCCTGCGAAGCTAAAGCTGGCCGGAGGATACATATATACATATATACATACATAAGTGTCCCAAAATACACCAAAATACCAAAGTAAACTCCTATCTCTCCCTTATCCTCTAAGAGGAGCAGCATACACAAGTCACTTGGAGAGTAAGCAAAATACATATATACATATATACAAATAGAAAACCAAAATATGCCCAAGGACTACTCCGCTTCCCAGGATCCAGATGTCTAGCGAGGTGCCTATCGACCTGCATATGGAAAAAAATAACAATACAATATGGAATGAGAACCCGAGGTTCTCAGCATGGTAAAAGTGCCACGCGTATAATAAATACGGTCCTGAGAATGCCATAGGCAATCCTAGAACTCCGTTATTCAATTATCCAACTTAATTACTAAACAAAAACCACAAATAGGGGTAGGTATTCTAAATCTACCTAACTTACTCAATTTCAATCCTAATCTAACACCAAACCATTTCTCCATTTCCTCCATCCCTCCATCATCCATAATACAACAGAAACAAGCAACCAAACAAGTCCACGCACAAGTAGTGAGCAGATAGTACAAATAGCAAGTATAACAGGTAGCAGGTGATATATATCAATTAGGCAAACCCAGAAAATGCATAGAAATCAAAACAAACAAATGCATATAATGCATGCCTGTCCTATGGCTGATGGAGCCCATCTGTCGGTTATCCAGCCAACCCGACAAGTCCAAAAACCTTAGAATGTCCCCCGTCGCGCATCTCCAAGAGTCTATGCATAGAGTTCACATTCATTCATTATATAATCACTCAATGGGGGCTATCCATACCCGGGAATTTATACGTGCCCGGTCACCCTTACGACGTAGGGTCAACAGAGTATCGAGATTCAACCTGGAACATGTGGTGGCGAGCCACGGATTTTACCCAGGGAAACTCGTATCTCAAATATCATTTCTCATAAGCCATTTCATATTGATAATCAATATATCATCAATTATCAAGCCATGGCATTAAAATTCCTTTAACATTCTCATCTTCTTTATAAAACTCCTTATTTTACCTCTTACTTCACCCTCAAGTTATCTTATTTTTCTAGCTTCAAATAGCCATTGGTCTTAGTACCATACCATAAGTCTAAAAATGAAGAAAATGGAGGTTTAGAAGTGGAAAATTGGTTTAAAAACAGCCAAAACCAGTTTTTGTAACAGGCAGCATCCACGAGTACGCGTGGAGCGTACATCAAGTCACGTGTATGCGTGAGTCATGCGTACGCATGAATATGCACACATGCGTACGCATGCTTCTCACGCATGCGTCACTTAAATTCCACGCCACGCATACACGTGGATGTGCGTTCTTTCAAAAAAATGGGCAGAATGCCTAGGAAGCTTGCTGCAACCAATTTTAGCCATCCTGAACACAAATTTATACATCAAACTTTCAACATCCATAACTTTCTCTACAAAATTCTATTTTTCACAAGATTGATATCAATCAAAAGCTCTTGAAACCATCTTTTATTTGCAACAAATCTAACTCAATCCAAAGTTTGAGGAGAAAATTATGGACCTTCAAATTTCACCCAAAATCACTTTTTTTTTTCAAAACACTTCCAAATCCCATTTTCACCACATTTATAAATCCTTACCTTTAAAGCCTACATATTGCTAACATAACCAATCTCAACTCACCAACAACCATTCAAGCTACCATTAACCAATCCAATGAGCCATATTCACAACTTTGCATTAACATATATCATATATACATATATGAGCACCCTTCACATAAACCATTCCATTAATGCAATTATCAACTCTTCACATAAACCATTCCATTAATGCATTTATTAATCATTCACACACATTATTCCATTAACACATTTATTAACTCTTCATACGTTAAATCATCAACTCATATAACAAATCTTTATTAACAAACACCAACCATAATCCATCATAAATAAATACAAGAGCATACCATTAATAACCTTCACACCTCATAATTCCAATACATATCCACCAACAAATCTATTCCAACAACATTACAAGATTAATCATTAAATACAACAACCAATTCAACTTATCCTATGGTTCCTCTAACCTAAGCTTTCACAACATCGTAAATATTAAACGTGCGAAACTTAAACCATACCTTGGCCGATCACTTAGTTCACCCAAGGCAGCCTCGCAACACAAAATTACAGCCCATCCAAGCTCAATCAAACAGCCCCAAAACAAGCCTTGGTCACCAACAAACCTCCAAGTAATCCCAATTCAATTCTAATGCATAAACACCCACTTAACCTACACCTAATACACACACACACACACACATATATATATATATATATGTTCCAATTTAGTTTTCCATTACAAATACAAGATTGAGCTAGGGTTAGGGTGTTCTTACCATACCCATATGCTCAATAGCTTGAGCCCACAAGTCCCGGAAGCTAACTTGAACCTAGAACACAAAAATTGAACAAGATTCACCATAGGTTTTCAAGTTTACCAAAGAAAGAGGGATAGAGATTCTGAACCTAATAAAAGACTTGCCAGTGAAATTTTTCAGATAGAAAGGTAGAGCTCGACGCGCTGGATGCGTGGCCACAAACGGTGCAGTGATCGGAGCCCAGACGGAGGAGTTATGGTGGATCAAAGGTTGTGAAGGTTGAGAGCTCCTCCTCCCTTCCCCAATTCTGTTTGTGTCCATTGCATGCAATGGGGAAGAAGGAGAGCTGTTGTTTTGTTTTAATATTTGGGTCCGGTTGGACCCACGGGCCTGGTTTGGGCCCTGGTTCAACCAGTTCGGCCCTTCCGGTCTAATTTTGGGCCAAATTATCGAAATTGGTATCAAAATTCTCGTTTCGACGAGCTTTATCCTATTTTGATATTAGTTTTGCATTTTTAGCTTTCCTAATTAAAATTCAATTTATTAACTAATTATTTACCGATTTTAGCGGGGTTTACATCCTACCCACCGAATTAGGAATTTCACCCTCAAAATTCAGAGTGCGTTACCTGAATAGAGGTGTGGGTAGTCCTTCCGCATCTCTGTCTCAAGCTCCTAGGTATATTCTCCAATACCAGCCCGACTCCAAGCTACTTTCACTAAGAAAACCTCTTTTCTGCGTAAACGCTTGATGCTGGTATCATCAATCCTAACCGGAGTTACTGGAAGCGTCAGATCTTCTCTCACTTGGACTGATTCCGGTTCTAGGACATGACTAGGATCAAAATTGTATTTACGGAGCTGCGATACGTGAAACACGTCATGCAGGTTCGAACGATATAGTGGTAAAGCGATCTTATACGTCACTGGTCCGATGTAGCGGGGATTTAGCTTTTTAGTTTTTGATTGGTCATCCGATTCTAGTTCATTGAAGTGGTCTTCAGAACTAGGTATCCTCTTCCTTCCAACTCGATAAGTCTTCTTCTTAGATCCGCCTAACTCTTTTGTCGACTTTCATAGTGAAAATTCTAACTCAGATTTGCGTAACTCTTCTTCCGTTATCCCGACTGTCAAATTCTGGAACTAAGACGTTCGATATTCCAGTTTTCGGTTAATTCAAAGGTGTTTAGCGTACGGTGAAGTCTCACCTTCTCTCTGATATATAGTCTCTTCGATATCCCCAATAAATAGTTTACTTTGATGGGCGAAATGGGCTTGGTCACTTGATCCACAGTTCCCTAATAGAATCACCTTTTGTCCTAGTCCGCGGTAACCTATTATGACATCAATGGCTATTCTCTGTTACTCTTAATGTAGAACCTTCGATGGTTGTAGCATTCCGCACAGCTCCTGGTGGTCTCTCTTTTCTTTCTCATGTGTCAAGCTTGTAATCACATGGATTGCCACTTTATTCTTCAATTTCGGCTGCTCAAAATATCTTCTTGGATTCGTGGTAGGTTTTAGAAATCTTAAGGTAGATTCGAAAATCCTTTCTTGTAAGCTTCAGGCAATAGTTTCTTATTTCAACTTCCGACCTCGACACATAATCGTATCTTGGTATCTTCTTAATTCAACTGGCTTCAGTACTCTTAGTAGCTCCTTATCACCATTTTTGTGCTCCCTCAGTCCTTGACTCCATGATCTTTATTTTGGCATTGGATATGTAAATCTCTTTTTAATTCCCTTTTGTTTACCAGACTTCGACATCTTTGGCAGTTCCTTATTGACTTGTTACGCGTCCCGTACTTCATCGTTACCATGTTATAAACCGGAAATGGATTTAGTCCGTCCCTTCCAACTACACTCTCATTCTCCAACTTAGAACTTTAACTCATCTAACATTTTCTCCTTTGGAATTAACGTCCAAGAGTCTCCTAGAAACTTCTTGCTTAAGGCGTCTGCTATGATCTCACGATGTCGCTTCAACATGCATCTTAAGTCTTCCAATAATGCATCGTAATAATTTCCCAAATGGTTCATTAGGTTCAAGTGATACAAGTATTGGCATAAGGATCAATCTTCTTTCCATGACTCGAAGGCTTCCATCGTATCCTGGTATTTCATTCACACGGTGTACCTCATTGCATCTATTTAGTCACGAGTGATACGATCTACGAGGATTAAGGTTTTGAATTCCCTCGTAATACCGCTGGTTTTCTTTCATGTTCCAAAGTCTTGCTCTAAAGGATTGACACTCTAATAATTGTATCTAAGAGTTGTGCGTGACGCAAAATCCAATACGAGTTTATTTTTCAAAGAAAAGTTATGTTCAAAGGAATGAACGAGTAACACGAATGGTGTTCACAAGAATTAAAAAGAAAGTCTTGCATACGGTTAACCGGAGTTGTACAGAACTAATAGGATGCACAAGAAGAGAAAGCTAGTTGCATTTCAGGAGAGAAGTTTGAATCAAAGCCTAAATAGAAAGAATAAGGCATGTCGGATTGTATAGGTTCTAGTTGGCTTGAAAGGATTGCGAGTTTCCACAAGGGAGCAACTTCACGCACCGCAGGTCACCAGGATTCAAAAATTATGTGATTATATTAGGATGAGTTCAGGCTGAATTCAAAATAGACAAGCTTTGTATGAGTAAGGAATAAGATCGGAAGAACAATGAGTTGGGCTTTTACAGAAGAAGGTTCAAGATAGAACTTTCAATGTAGGCTATAAGAGAAAGGTTAGATTAAGTCGTGAAGATTAGTTGGCACGCTCTCGCAAAGAAACACCTAGTTGGAGGATCCTCTCTTCCAGTACTCTCTTAAACTCAGTCTTGAACTCTACTGGTTCTAATAATGTCTTCATTTGTGGTGCAATCAATACTGATCCGATTTTTAACACTACATCTATGACAAACTCACACTCTCTCTAAGGTGGAAATTTTGGTACATCTTCAGGAACGGTCTTGGAAACTCTCTCGTATAGGAATCCGGTCTCACCTCTACTTGTCTCTCGATCAATTAACAACTAAAGGTTGAACTCGCTCTATTCCTTTTCCTTGAAATCTGAATGTCACTGGATTTCAAAGGATAACTCTGCATAGCTCTCAACGGTTCCAGTTCCTTAGGTATAATTCACCCGCCTTCCAGTTCGTCGTTCTGATTCTTATCTTCCAAGAACCTAGCCACTCATCTAAGTTAGCTAAGTATCGCTCCATCTAGGGGTGGCAAAGCGGGCCGGCCCGCCACAACCCGCCCCGCCCCGCCTAGGCCCGCCCCATAAACGGGGCGGACCGGCCCGCCCCACCAACTAAAAAAGGTTCAAAATGCTAGCCCGCCCCGCTTTATGGCAGATTGGCGGGTTGGCGGGCTAGCCCGCTTCTTTTTTTTTTTAAATAAAATTCATTAAAATTAACCAAAAATAATAATTAAAAAATCAAATACAAATAAAAAATAGTCAAATTATAATATAATTCTTTTACTATTTTTTTTTAAATTTTTAACTTCAATAAAATTGTTCAAAATAATATTTGTCAATAGAATCATCTTTATTTTAAAAAATAAGTCATATAATTTGAGCATATATACGAAATTGTAAAATAAAATAAATAAAGTTAATAACTAAAAGAAGAATAAAAATAAAAAATAAAAAAAAGTGTTTAAAAATTCTATAATTATTAATTTTATAATAGTAATCACTCTTTTATTTAATAAAAAAATAAAAAAAATAAAAATCTTCGGCCCGGCGGACCGGCCCGCCCCGCCAAAACCCGCCAATTTGGCGGTGCGGGTTTGGCGGTTTTTTTTTTTTAATTTGGCGGGCTCCAAATCCTAGCCCGACCCGCCTTTTTTAGCGGGTTTAGCGGATCGGCCCGACGGGCTCGACCCGTTTTGCTACCCCTAGCTCCATCTCAACAACTAGTAGCCTTCGACTAACCATCGGCTCGGACTCCACGATCATCAAAACTTGTCATGCTTCACAAATGGATCATACATATATTAATGATATGCAAGGTAGTTAAAAACTCAACTGCTAGCTTATGGTTACCTCGGGTCTGAAGATCGGATTCGACTGCATCCCGACGTTTCTTGTGTGGACAGTCTCGAGCTATATACCCCGGCTTCCCGCACTTGCAACATACACCTAGTCCGGCTCTATGTGGCTCATCCGGAGTAGTCTCTCCATAGCCTTCCTGTAATATTGCTGACTTCATGGAGTAACGTTCTGCGAATTGACTTTTCTTAACCAATTCAAGAAAATTCGTTAACCTTTGCGGACTCACGCAGTTGAAAATGTCTCTTCTAAGCCTTTTCTCATACTGAACACACTTCCACGCCTCATAATCGGCTCGATTTCCTTGACAAACTCTTGAGAGATGACACAAGTTGTCGAATTTACGGGTATAGTCAGCAACAGACATATTTTCTTGCTTCAGTTGCATTAACTCCAATTCTTTTGTAATGCGAATTACATGTAAGAAATATTTCTCGTAAAATTCCATCTTGAATCTACTCCAAAGGATATCTGTTAACTCCATCTGCAAGGTGTGATATAACTCCTGCCACCACTCCTAAGCATCTCCCTCCAACATGTAAGTCACTATTTCCACCGACTGTAATTCTGGTATGTGCTGAATGTATAAGAATCTCTCCACATCTCGAAACCACCGATCAGCCTCTAACGCATTGGCATTTCCATTAATTCGGGGTGGACCACTCTTGAAGAAATCAGTAAGGGTCATGGACCTATAGTATTGACCTATGTTACTCGTACCAGCACCCGAGCTTCCATCTCGGAGTCCTCGCATTGGTTTGGTCCTAGGATTTTCCTTCCAGTTACCTCGCTCGGATCCGCGAGTCGACATTTGGTCCCTGTTCACACCAAACAATTGATATTAAGGCGATCAGTCTCAATATCTCAAGTTTAGTGCTTAAGAGTCCCAAACGCATGCTCACGAACATGTATGCTACACATATCAGTTAGATATCCTAATAGCATATAGATACATACACATAGAATGCACAGTAGATTTGGTGATTTGAGAACCCTTAGTGGTCAAGTTGATACCCGTTGACACTAATCCACTACTAAGTCAATTGGTAGTTGGATTGGGACTTATGAGTTGAGATTGATCAAGCCACTTGACGTACCTCAAGCTTAGGAGTAGATATTACGTACTTAAAGCTCTTGGAGGTAGACTTAGTGAGTTTGGTTCCTCATAATTGTCAAGATATATGGTTATTAGACAAGGATGGTGACCCCAATTCCTATGCCTAGCCAAGAGTTCCTTTCATTATTCATATTTGAAATCCAAAAATTTCAATTGCTTAATTCTAGTTATAGTCAATTGCTTAGTTCTAGAATAGAATCATATTAGATGATCTTTTGTTAGTTTGAAATTGCTTATACCTTGCCTTAGTTACTTGATCTAGTTTCTTGCACTTTAAGATTTCTTGCTTGTTAAGTCTAGTAGTTTAATTTTTTTATCATGACTCCCAACCCAGAATTCTAACCAATGTTGATGTACATGTTTGCCCATTCCTTGTGAGACGACCCGAGGTTTGAATACTTCAGTTTACTTTTATTGGAGGTTGAACTTTGTGACAACCAAATCCTTTAAAATTTGATTGAGAGTTATTAGTTGGTTTGGAACTATGCTTACAACGACGTTCTATTTCTATTAAGAGAAATTCTAGACCGACAATAATTCTCCTATCAGTGAGCCACCAGAATCCACAGTCTAAAATTTTTCTAGCTGTTCTTTGAGGACCAAAATGTCCACCACTCTCTAAAGAGTGGCAGGCCTCTAAAATTGACTAAAATTCTGATTGTGGCACATACCTTCTAATTATTTGGTCAGCACCACATCTCCATAAATATGGGTCATCCCATATATAATATTTGGACTCGCTTTTAAGCTTGTCCCTTTGATACTTAGTAAAATTAGGAGGAAAGGTACGACTAACCAAATAATTAACTATAGGTGCGTACTAAGGAACTACTTCAGATATTGCATGCAAGCTATCAAATGAAAAAAGCATCATTGATAGGAGTGGAGTCATTCTTAATGTGCTCTAGGTGACTCAAGTGGTTCGCCACTAAATTTTGGAAACCACTCCTATCTTTGATTTTTAAATCAAATTCTTGCAGCAAAAATATCCAACGTATTAGCCTTGGTTTGGACTCTTTCTTAGCTAATAAATATTTTAGAGCTGCATGGTCTGAGTATATTACCGCCTTAGTACCAAGTAAGTAGGCTCGGAATTTATCCAGAGCAAAAACAATAGCCAGAAGCTCTTTTTCAGTGGTAGTATAATTAGACTGAGCAACGTCTAAGGTCATAGAAGAATAGGCAATTATAAAAGGGTCCTTACCTTCGCGCTGAGCTAGCGCCGCTCCTACTGCATAGTTGGAGGCGTCATACATTATCTCAAACGGTTGACTCCAGTCGGGCCCTCTCACAATAGGGGCTTGGGTCAAGGCGATCTTCAGCTTATCAAACGCTTCCATGCAGTCCGCACTCAGCTCGAACTCAACATCCTTCTGCAGCAATCGGGATAAAGGCAGTGCTACCTTACTGAAGTCCTTAATAAATCGCCGGTAGAAATCTGCATGACCAAGAAACGAGCAGACTTCCCTCACGAAGGAGGGGTAAGGTAAACTAGAAATGACATCTACCTTTGCTGGATCAACTGAAATACCAGTATTAGAAACAACATGTCCTAGAACAATACATTGTTTTACCATAAAATGATATTTTTCAAAATTCAATACAAGGTTTGAACTAACACACCTGTCTAATACTCTAGCTAAACTATCCAAGCAAAGGTTAAACGAATCACCATACACACTAAAGTCATCCATGAAAACCTCCATACAGTTCTCAAGAAGATATGAGAAAATGCTCATCATGCATCTTTGCAATGTAGCCGGTGCATTACATAAGCCAAAAGGCATTCTCTTATATGCATACGTTCCAAAGGGACATGTAAAAGTAGTTTTCTCCTGATCTTTAGGAGCTATATGAATTTGAAAATAGCCAGTGTAACCATCTAGAAAGCAGTAGTGTGATTTACCTGATAGGCGGAAAAAATTGATGGGAAAAAAATCGTCGGTAAAGAATTTCACAAAAATAATCGCGTTGCAAGTATAGATCTAAACCGACAATTAATTCTCAATCAAATTTAATTTGTTTGTCACTTAAGCAAACCCAATAAAAATAACCGAAGTATTAAACCTCGGGTCGTCTCCCAAGGAATTGCAGGGAAGTATGTTGAACAAGTATTGTAAATAACAAGGAAATAAAATAATAATTATAAAAAGTCTTAACAAGTATTGAGAATTGGAATTTCTATCCTCATTATCATCATCAATTATGATAGTAATTGCCCTTTTGCTTTCACTTAGTTAACCTCTAACAATGAAGGAAAGTCAAGTGAGAAAAGTTAACTTAAGTTCACAAGTCCTAATCAAAGACTAGATTTAGTGAAGCTTAAACCAACTAACAAGTCTCAAATACCAATCAATAAAAGACCTTTGATAATTCGAGAGTCTCCAATTAATCAATCCAAGTTAAGAATAGAAAAATCTAACTTAAAACCCAACCAAGCATTTTATCAAACACTTGGGAGGCATAACATAAAAACATAGAAATTAATAAGAGATAATAAAACCTAAACAACCAATTGCAAATAATCAATAACAACAAATGAGAAAAGAAGTAATAAACATGAAATACTTCAAATTGCATTAAAAGGGAAATCAAATCTAACATGAGAATTCATAAACTAAATTGGCAACATAAAGTCATCAACAAGGAAAATAAATAAACTAGAATGCTAGAACAATTAAAAGTAGAAGAGAAACTAAATTGAAATAAGATAGAATTCAGAAATTGAAAAGGAATAAAACTAAGACCTAAAATCTAGAGAGAGGAGAGAGCCCCTCTCTCTAGAAAACTACATCTAAACCTAAAATTATGTGAATGAATTGTTCTATATATGTTTCCCCCACTCTGCAGCCTCTATTCTGTGTTTTCGGGCTTGGAACTGGGCCAAAAAGGAGCCCAGAAATCGCCCCCAGCGTTTCTGCAAAATGCAGCACGTGACGCTTTGTCACGCGTATGCGTTGTCCATGCGTACGCATTGCTGCCAACTTCTCAAAACATCATTTTCTTGCGTTCCTTCCACTTTTGCATGCTTCCTTTCCGTCCTCTAAGTCATTCCTGCCCTATAAAGCCTGAAAACACTCAACACACAGATCACGGCATCGAATGGTAATAAAGGGTAATTAAAAATTGACAATTTAAAGGTCTAGGAAACATGTTTTCAACTATATCACAGAAGTAGGAAGGAAAGTGCAAAACACGCAATTCATATGCATAAGTGTGAGAATAATGGATAAAATCTGCTCAATTCAATAGAAAATAAACCGTAAAATAGCGGTTTATCAGGCGTGTCACAGTAAATTTTAGAAGGTTAGATTTAACAGTGTTTGTATAGTTTTCTGGAGTATTTGAGAATGTTCTAGATGGTTCTGGAATGTTCTAGAATGTCCTAGAAGGTCTCGGAATACCCTAGAAAATTCTAGAAGACTTTGGAAGGTTATAGAGTATTCTAGAAGATTGTGAATGTATATAGGAGTATGAAGAGTAGTATGGAACAATCTAGAAGTATTTAGAGAAATATGGAAGGATAGATATTTGTAATGAAGATTCAAGATGATTAATCTAGACCGTTGATTAGATTTAATCTTAGCCATCCATTGAGGAGCTAAATGGCTATAAATAGGGACTGACAGTTAATGTGTGTGTCATGTGTGAGTCACTTGTAACAAACACTTGAATAATAAAGTGTTCTTTCCACCAAAGCTTCATTTCTCTTGTGTTCTTAATTTTCTTGCTAAGTATTGATGGTTAGGTTGACTTGGTCTTAACTCAAAAGGTTGAATAAGTTCGAGTGCCAGTACGATAGGGTTGAAGTGTGTCCAAGACCGTGACAGGCGGTTGCCAACCCCAGCTAATCGAATTGGTCGTTTACGCCGCAACACGTCAAATGACGAAAATAGCCATTCACACGTGATAGTGTGACACGATATTGTCATATTAAACGACTTCTTGGTTTGAAATTTTGAATCACCAAATAATAAAGCATATTCAAATATTCAACCTCAATAACGTGTTAAACTTTTTCAAATTTTCTTATGTGATGGTTTTAAATTTTTAAACCCTTACAATCATAAATAATTGAAGAGAAAAATTTGAAACAGCCCTTGACAATTACCTCGAAAGACAACGAGGTTCTTAACAAAAAAAAAAATCCAACCTGACTCCTGATAATTACTTTGAAATGACAACAAGGCCTTTGTGCCAAAAAAATTTAATATTGTTTTTTTTTTTTTTTGCACAGGAGCTAATCAGTCTCAAAAAGAAAATCAGGGACCGGATTGTGTGTTTTTTTTTTCTTGGGGGTATCCTTTTGAAGTAATTGTTAGGAGTTCAGGTGAAGTATTCACTCATAATTGAATACATAGAATACCAAATATAATGTAATAAATAATAAATAAAACACATTTTATCTATAGAATAATTGGATAAAGAATGAAGATATTTTTTTAAAATATAATATTTAAGTTAATCAAATAATACTCAATTTGTTTCGTGGGTATTCAACTTCTTTTTAAATAATTTTATTTAATGTACGAATAAAATTCGTAATCAAGTCCTAGGAAAAAAAAGTGGTTCTTGAAACTATTAATCAAAGATTGGATTAAGCAACCAATAATGGCTTTAAAAGTGGTTACAGAAAGAAGATATAACAGTTAAGTAACAGCATTGAAATAAAATTGATTTTGTTGATTTCAGTATTCAGACTAGATTACAGACAGATCTAATAACAATTTCTTTTAAAAATATATATTTATTTGTTATACACAATAAAAAATTACAATAAATAAAAAAGAGACTATATAAATGACCCACCACTTTTCTTTATCTACTTTTAAAGCAAACTTCAAAATTTCCAAAAGATATATTAAATTAAATTCTAAATTAAAATTCAAAACTCAAATAAAAACAGAGAAGAAGAAGTACGCACACTGTTTTCAATCGCGTTTCTCTTATCTCTCTTTCTCTCTCAACATTCTCTCTCTAGAATTTCCGGCTTCTTGGTAAGACGTTTCTCGGGAAAACCCTTTGAATCCACCGATCCATACTGCGTTCGATTCCTTTCTTGTTCTGTTGAGTTTGCTGTTTCGATCTCGAATTTGATTCTCCTTTTCTTTTGTTTTGTTCTTGTTTCGGTCAATTAGGGTTTTTAATTTCTGATATTCTTTCGAAGTTCAACGGCAATGAGCGATCACTTGGTGCTATTCGTCGACCGTCTCGGGCGCCCCGCCGATCCCGTCGCACAGCCCGCTCAGCTCCCAGTTGATCCCTCGCCGCCGCCGGCGGAAGTGGTCCACGGACCTTCTGGATCCGCTCCGGCAGCGGATCGCGACGTTGAGTTGGAACACGGCGGCGATGATGAGGAGGAGCCGCTGATCCAGATGGCGGAGTGCCGCATTTGCCAGGAGGAGGACAGTGTCTCCAATTTGGAAAGCCCCTGCGCCTGCAGCGGAAGTCTCAAGGTATCGAATAATTTTTTTTTGTTAGGCCTTGTGTGATTAGAGAGGAAAAGACGTACCTGTTTCGGTTATGTAGGTGTATATCTTTCTGAAAAGTTAAAAGTTTTTTTTGCTTTTCGCGTTTTCTATACGGTACTCTTTAGGAAAATGTATATGTAAACAGAAAACTGCCGAACTACTCTTATTTTTCTATAATAAAAAAAAAATTGTTTGGTCCATTTAATCTCTTATGACTAGTGTTGAAGCTTAATTGTAATTACTGACCGGATATATACTTACAGTAGGAGTTCAGATTTTGACATAAGTGCTCTTTTGTATTTTATTAACTTATTAGTTATTAACTTGTTATTCAACGTTAATATAAATGTGTTAATGCATTATTTCAAGGTTATATAAATGAGTTAATTTATGTTTTGCCATTATTTTGGGAATTGTGAACTAAATGTTCTTGGAGAAACTCAAGTTTGGAGCAAGCTGAACTGCTTCATTGTGTTCATGCTGATTTCCTTGGTTGCTATGTTAGTCTATCCATCATTTGAACTGTTGTTATTTGGTTTTGCACAGTATGCACACAGAAAGTGCGTCCAGCATTGGTGCAATGAGAAGGGAGACATAACTTGTGAGATATGCCATCAGGTATCTTTCCTTGTTTTGTTTGTGTCTATTCTTTTGTATTCCATTACTTTTCTTTCTTCTTGTTTGGTTATGATGTTGGAAGATTGGTATTTCTTAGCCTTATGAACCTGGTTATGCTGTTTCTTTTATGCCAATGATTCTTCCTTTGTGTGTATGTCACTCTTAGCCTTATCAACCTGGTTATACTGCTCCACCACCACGCCCGCAGCCCGAAGAAACTACCATTGACATAGGGTAAGCTGAAATATTCTATTTTCAAATATTATTTGATTGATTGGGCTATGTTAGTTGTGTGTAAACATTTTTAGTTATATAGAGACTGCTTTGCTTTTTAGAGACATCCGAAAGGCCTGTCTTACTAATTCATTCTCACCTTTCTTGCAGAGGAGGCTGGACAATATCTGGCACGCCTTTGGACTTGCGCGATCCTCGACTATTGGCAATTGCAGAGGCTGAACGCCAATTTTTGGATGCGGAATATGATGAATATGCTGCTTCTAATGCCAGTGGAGCTGCATTTTGCCGCTCTGCAGCTCTAATTGTAAGCTATTACCCTGCATTCCTTTTTCTTATTTATTTGTTTTGACCAAATCATTTTTAGTAAGTGATAATTTTTCTTTTCGCTGTTCATTCACAATTGGTGTACAGACATTCTTGTTTGAGGTCTTGCTACTGCACATCTAATATAGGCATATAGCCAGGAAACCAGGCCTTAGTCACATTTATACTCATATTTGAATTTCTTAAGAATCAATTTTACTTGCCATGGGTAACTATGATGCATCATTCCACGTTTTAGATGGTTACATTGCAATTTATTTCATTTGTGCTATAGAACGTGATTTCAAGCCCAATTCTTTCTACTTGGTGCAGTTAATGGCCCTCTTACTCTTGCGGCATGCACTTTCTGTCACTGATGGTGATGCTTCTGATGATGACCCATCCAATTTTTTCTCCGTAAGTGATTAGGGTTCTCCTAGTTACTTGTAATGTTACTGCTCTTTGCATTATTTCCGGATGTGTTGTGTAGCCAATCTAATTAGCTCATCATTCTATGTAGCTTTTCTTGCTACGTGCTGCTGGATTTCTTTTACCTTGCTATATAATGGCTTGGGCAATTAGTATTCTGCAGCGTCGGCGACAGAGACAGGTCAGTTTTCATTTATTACTTGCTATACTTGCCCTGGTTTTGCCATTGATCGTTTTTAAAAGATGATTCCATAATGCGTTTTAGTCTGCATAAAAAGTGTAAATCAATCTCTTTCTGCAAATCTCATCGTTATGTGTTTAAACAGGAAGCTGCAGCACTAGCAGCAACCCAAGTTGCTTTTGTCCTACAGTCTGGGCAGCACAGGGGGCTTCAATTTGCCATAGCCCCAGGACCACCACCCACTGTACAGCAGGAACAAGTGTGATTCCGTTGTATATTAGTTAAAATGTATTGATCCCCGGAAAACAAAATTGCAAAAGTTAATGGCCTCTTCGCCATGAAGATGGCTTGTTGAAATTCCAATGCATAGCTCTTGATTTTTCCGAGGTCTCATGTATGTACATATTAGGGTGGTAAAAAAATTGCATGAGTACATTATCTTTTATCTCGGTTCGTTTCTATTCATCCATCTAAAGATGTATCCATCCTAATATGTTTGTGGCGCTACTATCGTCGGGGTCTATTTGTAATTAACATGAGCCTTGGAAAGGGATATTTATTTTGTTTCTGAATATTTGCTTTCATTGTTCATAAAAGACAGGTATAACACACTGAAGTGGGTATTATAATAAAGTGTAATAATATGCTGAATTACATACATTTCGCACATGCTATAGCTTGAGTAATTTATAATATGCATGGTTTCTAACTGCCAGCATTTTGGTTTCCACCAATAATAGTTGTTGAGATAATAACATAGAATCAATTAGAAGAGTCTTTTATTACAAGAAGGAAGATTGCGAGTGTACATATAGTTATTGTTATATACCTTTAGGAAAATTATCCCGTATACCGGTCAAAATGTGCGGAACAGCATATGCCTGGTATCAAGAAGTTGTCATAACATATTTGTCTTGTAGAGAAGAATAAAAAGAGTAAAAAAACCCTAATTTTGTGAATGGATTGTTGTAAATGACCAGCTCAAAAGCGTAGATGACGAATACACTATTTAAACTGGTAAGCTATTTTGTTGGGAACCAAATAAATCTGCATTGGTAGCTGGTAGGTCCTTAGGTGTTAGATTTGGTGGTGGTGTGAGAGGGAAGAAAACGTAGAGGGATTCTTTGCGGTTGGATCCGTTGATTTTTCTTCCTTATTCTTTCTTGTACTCTCTTTATTACTTCTCCTCACAACAAACCTTACACAAGTGTAGAACAAAATTTGCCATGACCTTCTCAGCTTCAAAAGAGACATAAACAACACATGGTCAATGGAACTTTTCTCGAACTGAAAAAGATCGAATCATAAATAAATACAACAAACTCCAAAATAAAAAAAGAATTAGAGATCTGGAGGGAAGGACAATGAAGATGGACTTGCAGATTCTCTTTAGGTTATTCAGAATCCACATAAACAAAATTTTCCTATTAAGACCCTTTGATGAGTTGAACTCAAAATGGCAGTGATCTCCTTCTCAGACATACACACAATCATAGCAGCTAGACTTTCATTCAATTTATATTTTTTATTTTATTTATTTATTTAAAGTTTTTGCCTTGCGTCTTCTTTAAGCAAACAAAACAAAATAGGCACGGCTTCTTTTTTGTTACCTTTTAGAATCTCACGTTGCATGCAATTTATTATGGTGAATTCTATCATGTAGAAGAGAGATTCTTTTTATATGTGTAAAAATTTGTTGTCATTTTTTTAGTAGAACAAGTGTCTAGAGAAAAAATGTAATTAAAACTATAGTAGAAGACAAAAGCTAATCTTGGTGTGAAGTGTAGACCCCACTGCAGTGGATGAATTAAAGTATTTAATGATGTAAAATTGTTAAATGTGTGATTAGTTATTAATTATGAATGATAATGATGAGCTGATTTTTTTTTTTCTTTAACGGAGATAAATTTTTGGGCCAGGCCAATTTTTTTTTTCTGGATTTGAGTCATAATTGATTTTTTTTATGAAAAATGAAAATAATAAATATAGTATTTTGTGGGTTTGGGGTTATTTGAGGATTTTTTATTTATATAAATTAAATAATTATATTATTTATCGATTTCCATTATTTCCAGTGTTTTTACCAAAATCCATTTTTAAGCATATTTTGTTTACAGTATAAACCAAATATAGTGAATATGATGAGATGTATATATTTCATTTACAGTGTAAATGAAATACGTGCAAAATACACTGTAAACAAAATACGAGTACCTGTAATTATAAAAAATTTAATTTTTCTAGGTATAAAAATATAATTTTTAAAATGATAAAACCGTATTAAAAATATAATTTTGACCGATTTTAAAAATAAAATTTGATATATATTTTTTAATTTAAATCTTATCTATATTTTAAAATTTAAACTAATAACTTGTTATTCTAAACGTTTCAATTAATATGAAAGATAGACGGTTTTAATGAGCGTTAACTCAAGTGACATCATTCAAAACTGCCCATTCAAACACATAATTTAAATCTGTCTATTTAAATCGAAGCGATCAAATCATAATTTAAAATGGCGATCACATAAAATTCTAAAAACCATCTCATTTAAATTAGTACTAAAAAAAATAAAGACAAAAAATTTAAAAATTTTGATAAACAAAATTTAAACGATATATAATTTAAATTTAAAAATTTTAATATAATTTGAAGGATATAATTTGAACATTTTCAATAGTAGAATACATGAAAAATCTTATAAAATTTGTTATATTAAAATGCCAAGTTTAAATTGCGTGATTTCAATTAAAACCGTTCGTTAATTGAAACGTTCCCATTCCTAGAATAACAACGTGAGAAAATTATTAATTTAAATTTTTAAATATAGATGAGATATAAATTAATTAAGGTAGAATTATAAGTTATATTTTTATATAAACTAATTTTATTTTTTAAATCGATCAAAATTATATTTTTAATACCATTTTATCATTTTAAAAATTATATTTTTATACCTATAGAAATTAAATTTTTTATAACTACGTATTTCGTTTACAGCGTATTTTGCACGTATTTCGTTTACACCGTAAACAAAATATATACGTCTCATGATATCACTATATTTCGTTTACACTGTAAATGAAATGCATTATATTTCGTTACAGTGTACATGAAATACGTGCAAAATTAATTCGTTTACACTATAAACAAAATATGCTTGAAAACGGATTTTGGTAAAAACACTGAAAATAATGGAAATCGATAAATAATATAATTATTTAATTTATATAAATAAAAAACCCCTAATTTAAATATGTTTTGTTTAAAATTAAAGATTAACCGCTTTAAATTTAACTAACACACAAGAAATTAAATTCTAAATTTAAATAACCATTCTAGCCGATAAAACAATAATTTTTTACAAATTCAGTTATTCACCGTATCTTTATTTTAAAAATAATTTACTAACAAGTAAAAATTTAAATAATAATTACTTAAATATTTTTGTTCACATTAACCATTACCTACACATAATTTATGTTATCATTAAATTAACCTACACATAAATGAATTAACAACTAAATTAACATTATTAAGTATAAAAAATCTGGTCATCAACACTGTATCTATTTTTTAAATTTTATAAAAAATGCCAATCCTAAACACTAAACCTCTTATCATTAAATATTAAAATACTTAGCAATCTAATTTTAGAATAAAAAACTTAAACTATCTAATTTTAATCTTTAACAATAAACCACAAACCCTAATTTCTTAATCATGAAATTTAAATTATCCAATCCTGAGCTCTAAACCATCCAACTCTAAATTCTAAACAATAAATTTCTAAATTTTAAATTCTAAAATTTTCTACACTAAAACCTAAATTCTAAATCATCTTACACTAAACCCTAAATCAGGTAACAATAAATTTAAATAACTAAACCATTTTATTTACAAGTTTAAAAATAATGAAACAACAAAGAATTTAAATGGCTATTAATATAATTTTAATATGTTAGACTTTATTTAAATATTATAAATACAAAGTAGATAACTATTTTTTAAAAATTTTTTATAAGGCTCATTTTTTAAAGGATTCATATTTTTAGCATTACTTATCATTCCATAATTTTAGAACGAATTAAATATAAAAAGAAAGAATAAAAAAATAGCAATAAAATTCACCTAAATGAATCATGAAGGAATGATATCATATCATATCCAATAATAGATAATACTCTACTTAATCTTTATATTAACTAATTCAATGTATAAAAGTGACAACATTCATTTTAAGGATAAATCATATAAATAAACTTTATGAGTTTCAAAATTTACATGAATCAATTACATATGATTCGAATTAGTAGGTGTATTAGTAAATCGAATTCATTGGAATCAATTTACTATGAAAAAATATTTTAGTGAAGACTATTTCATGTAAATCGAATCTATTGGATTTAATTTACGTAAAAAATAAATCCTAAACGAATTTATCATCAAAATAAATTCTAATCGAACAAAAATTAAATTCTAAATGCTAAAGCATTTTATTCTTGTGCACTATTATAATTTTTTTATAACGTAAATTATTTATCCTACTCTAAAAATTAACAATATAACTAATGATTAATTTACCTACTACAAAAATTAACCATATAACTAATAATAAAATCATAACTAATGAATTATTATAGTCTAAAACATTATTAAGAATAAAATTATTGAGAGTATTAGAATAAAAATAACATGTGAAAATACTAAACTAATATTTTCAAAAACACAAAAATACATTTTTCATGACAAAAAAGTGTCTACTTTTCATAAAAAAAATCAATCAACATCTACATCAACACAGAAAAAATCAATTAAGACTCAAATAAAAAAAAAAAATCAAATAACCCCAAAATCCATAAGATATTATGTTTATTATTTTTGTTTTTCATAAAAAAATTTTAATTAAGACCCAAATCCAGGGAATGGCCTGGCCTAGAAACTTAAATCCATTAAAGAAAAAAAAAATAGCTCATTATTATCATTCATAATTAATAACTAATCAACTTTACATCATTAAATATTGGTGAAATTAATTCAGTGTAGTGGGATCCACACTCTCCACCAAGATCTGCTTTTGTCTTTCACCATAGCTTTAATTGCATTCTCTTTCTAGATATTTATTTTACTAAAAAAATGACAACAAATTTCTACACATATAAAATGAATCTCTCTTCTACATGATAAAATTCACCATTTATTATTTATTGCTACTTTCACTTTGCACATTGGCAGATGACAACACCAAGCTAAGGTCTATTATAGTATTATTACACTTGAAGGAAATAGAGATCACAGCTTCTTGTTTTATGAACTTTTCTTTACGGTAATAATAGTTCACTTGGTTAGAGACTTTTTTCAATTTTTCTATAATAATATAAAATTTAAGATAAATTATTACTTTAAATTCTCTAAAATGTTATCGTATTTTGGTGACAAACTGAAAGGCAAGATATGTAATATAATAAGGTAGCTAGTTGTATGAGTTGTTAAAATTGTCGAGGTTGGTCATGGTTTTATTTGAGATAAAAGGGATGGCCAATTGGCCACAAAAAGATTATGTGTACTAGATCTGAATGTGGAATCCGGGATAAACTAAAAAAGTAAAAACCTATTTGAGGACCTTTTGAATAAATCATGATGTCCAGTCAAAAAATTCATATTAAAAGAATAATGATGAGGAATGTATTTGCATTGCTTAGCTTGAGATGTGAGACGCAGTTGCTAAGGAATTGGAACTCTGAGCAGAGAGTTGGATGCCCAATCGGAAAATTGGCTCGGCAGTTCACAAGGTCAGGCCAACTTATCCAATTGAAGTGCTCATCGATGAAGACATTATGGATGAAACAACATCCTTGCTCAATCCCGAAGCAAGTTTAGGCCGTAATTCTAATGAAGATGACGATAAGCAAGACTGCCAATTGGTGTATAATGAGTGCAAGATGCAAAGTGGTGCCACTTGTCCCTTGATTATCAAACACAAACATTGGATGATTGATAATTAAGAACTCACAATAATAGTCCAACCTTAAGCCACCGACGACCCACAATAAGAAAAAGGCCCATCTCTACATTGGCTCGACTCGGCTACAACACAAAGTGAGCCCGAGAAAAGGAGTTAGTCTAAAGTAATTTGGATAGACTTGATATCAACTCTCCTACAATACATCTAAATAATTCAACCAGTTGCAGACCCAACTTAGACCTCAGCTCTTTCTGTCCACTATAATCAGTACATGTGAATCTACACCGTTTATATAATTTATTTTAAATCTCAATGGTGCAAATGTGCAGAATACCAAATTCCTCTCAGATAGAGTGTCATATGCGAACCGCTTCCTACGCTTTATTAGAAAGGATCACAAAGGGAATCTTGTTTTGCCCTCTCTCTGAGTGGGTGTACGCTAGGTATGAGGTAGTGCGGAGAGGTTGGAGGTATTAAGTAGTTGTGTGTCAGGCATTGTCCCTGGGTGACAGGATGGGTGTACATGGTAATGGCACTACATAGGGTTAAACGGCTTAAGCTGAGCCGTTGTCTATGTGGGCTCGTTTCCCACTTATTTGGGCCAGTTATGGATCTTAGCTTGATCCTATTAGTTTATGTATGTCTAATATGATTGTAATTTTTTAGCCCTTTGTATAAGGCCCAGAAGGATAGACAGACTGGTACACAAAAAAAACTGTTGTGTTTAATATATTGTTGTTGAACTGAGTAAATTAGTGGTGTCATATTCTTTGTTTGGTAGTCGATAGTGCAAATATGTTATTTGTGATGAAAGAAGTAATGTTTTTTTTTTATTACTATTTGTTAGAGGCATGAAGATTTATAGATTTTAGGTTTGTTTATCTCATAAGTGATTATGTCATTGCACATTTGCACCTCCACGCTGGAGAGAGCGGGTTAGAAGACCTGCATTTAGTTTTAACTTTTGTGGTTAGCTTATACATGATTCATGCAGCGTGTTATGGGAAGCATTATATTAATGGCGCGAAATATTTAATAGAACAAAGGCGTGGCGTTAAGGTTGCAAAAGGTAGTAGCATTGTGCATGGAGAAGGGAAACATAAGAGAAACGAAGTTCCACATGCATAAGTATTTACTAGATGTAAAGAAGATGACATGATGGTAAGCAGTGACTGTTATTTTTAACTATTCTGGACGAAGACGAGGTGGTGTGTAAGAATCGCAATTTAAAATCGACCATCTAGATAATATAAAATAATAAATTAATTATTCGGAATAGGTTCAAAATTTAGAAGTCTTAATTTGAAATTTTAACGGTGAGATTTGAATTCAGCGAATTTTTTTGGGTAGGAAGATGTGATTTTCTGCGAAAAATTGCATAAAAACCTATACTGGTAAATTAGCCGATAGTACCGGCTTAAGTATGTCCGGTACTGTGTGAGAATAATAAAAACTGTAGAACAACTTAAGACAATAATTAAAGTTAAAAACCGGTGCTAATTCTAAAGGTTTTGCCAAAAGTTGGGTCAAACGAGCCAGAAACGCTAACAAGTTGGACCGGACCTAAGTTGGGCCTATATATCCTTTAATGAGCTTTTCAACTAATTTCACCAACAAAGAAAGGAAGGCACGTTGGTTTGATAAGAGAAGGGAGAAGAGGGCTTGGCACTATTCACCTCCATCTTTCTGATACCATAACTTGAGCTACGGTGTTTTGATTGACGAGCCGTTTGCGGTCACACGAAGCTCTCGTTGAGCTCTTCATTTTTTTTGCAAACAAAGTTGGTAAGAACTCAAAACTCACATCCCAGTTCTCAGCCCTATATAATTTTGTGTTTTAGGTTTGGTTTTTGAGTAAATTTTTGTGATTTGGTTGTTTAGGTATCAACTAATAGTGAGAAATTGTTGGGTTTCATTCCTATTTTCCATGAATATGGTAAGGAACTCGTTTTTCTTATAGATTTGTGATTATTGATGAACTCTAGAATTTATTTTGGGTGTATTGCTTGTGGTGTAGTTTGAAATTGAGATTATTGGTGTTGATTTAGAGCATCGGTCTTGCGTTTGGTTGATTGTTGGTGATTTGAGACTTGTTGGAATCGATTTAGTATTTTGTGCATATTGAGAATCGGCCAAGGTATGTGGTGACCGGAATTCACTCCCCATACAAAAATGATGAATCCGTTCTTTTGGCAAGCGCACCAAAGTTATCGTCAAGTAATAACCCACAGTGGAGTGGGATCGTATCCACAGAGATTGGTAGATTTGAGCAATTTTAATCAATTGGTGAATTAGTCAAGCTAAGCAGAATAGATTGTGATGAAGAATTGTAAATGTGCAGAAATATAAATGAATCAAAAGTAAAGAAAAGCAGTAAATGGCAATAATGTAAAGTGCAGAAACTTAAATGACTTAATTGTAAATGGGAATGAGATTGACAGAATGTAAAGAAAGCTATAAAGAAAGTGGAAGATAAGAATGGGGGAATTCATTGAGATCAGGAGATGTTGTCTCTTTGGATTAAATCCAGCTCATATCCTCTTCAATCATGCAACTCATTGACCTCTTGGCAATCATGATTGATTGAGCCCCAATCCCTTGGTGACTAAATCTCTCAGATCTTGATCAATAGCCAATTCCTTGGTCTAATTGCTCATGAAGAGAGATATGCTTGGTCCCTGATTATACCACACATCATCATAGGTCCAAGTAGAGGGAGGATTATATGTCACCATATCCAAATACCAAAACCCAGATTCTACTCAAGTGTGAGAAGGGATTTCTAGCATGGTTTCATGTTCCTTTTCCAAGGTTCCCATGAAACCCATTTTGAATTCAACCCCTTTTCCAAGGTGATTGAACACTAACATTAAAACGAAATTTCTTCTAGCAAATCAAAGAGAAGATGAAAAGAAGAAGAAATTCACTATCATTAATCCATCAAGTACAACAGAGTTCACTCTCTCAATGAGAGGAAATTTAACTACTCATAGCTCAGAGAAAAGAACAAGAGATGGAAAAGTGAATCTAACTATGCTTCAACTAATAGCTCAACTGCTTAACCTCCTTTTTCAGTATCTTTAGGGGATATTTATACTACTCATAGCACTAGAAAATAAAAGAATTACAAAAAGTGAAAAGAAAAATACAATTTGGAGTGAAAAGAAACTCAATAAACATGATCACCACCTGGCGTGTGAGTGGCGCTTCAGTGGCATGCCACGCCTAACTCTGAATCTGGCTTGGCGTGCCACGCCCAACTCTTCAAGTGGCACGCCTTCCTTCATTGGCCTTGAAGAACGAAATTCTCGCGCGATCTAGAATTTTCACAATAAATTCGCGTTGTAAGTATAGCTCCTAGACTGACAAGAATTCCTTTCTTACAAAAGTTTTTGGTTGTCACAAGTAACAAACCCAATAAAATTTATAAACCGAAGTATTCAAACCTCGGGTCGTCTTCTCAAGGAACTGCAGGGAGGTGTTCTTATTATTAGTTATGAAAAACAGTGTTTTGGGTTTTAAAAGGTTTGAACAAGGGAAATAAATTGCAGGAATTAATAAATTAATAACTAATAAAACTCTTGGCAAGGTATGAAAATTTGGAAGTCCTATCCTAGTTATTCTTATCGATGGTGATGAGAATTGAGTTTTAATCCTAGTTAAACTTTGATTGAGCATTACTTGTCGGTTTGGAACTATACTTGCAACGAAGTTATTTCCTTTAACCGAAAAGAAATTCTAAGCCGACGGTTATATTTCCAAGAACTTTAGGTGTTTTCATCAAGTGTAGGGAGCCGCCTGTAGAATGATCCAGGGACATTTGTGCTATATCTAGGAGTCCATCATAGACGATATCCAGCTTGACCCAGTGGGTGATGATGTAGGATTTTTGTCGGTAAAGAATTTTTCAATGAAATCTCGTTGCAAGTATAGTTCTAAACAAACAAACAATCCTCAATCAAAGTTTAATTTGTTTGTCACAGGTACAAACCCCAATAAAAATAAACCGAAGTATTTAAACCTTGGGTCGTCTCTCAAGAAATTGCAGGGAAGTGTATATGTTATTGGTTATGAGTTGTATATTTTTGTGGTTTTGAGATAGTGGACAAGAATGTAAATGACAAGAAAGTAAATGAAACTTAAATGATACAAAGGTCTTGGCAAGGGTTGATGGTTAAGGATCTCTATCCTTGTCACTAACCACAACATGATAATTTCAAGGATCAATCCCATTAAGTCATCCTCTAACAAGTGAAGGAAAGTCAAATGAGCCTTATAAATCCCAATCCATAAGTCCTAGCTACTCACTAATGGACTTAGTAAAAGCTAGTGTCAATGGACACCAATTATCAATCACTTGGACATTAGCAACTCAAGGTCACCCAAGTTACCATCCCAAGCCAAGAGTAGAAAATCTACTCGAAAATCCAATCAAGTATTTTATCAAACACTTGGAAGGCACAAAAGGAAAGCAAGGTAAAATTGTAAGAAATGAAAAATCTACAACTACCAAAGCAAGAAAACAATAATAGCAAAGCAATTAAACAATAAGAACATCAAACATAAATTGCATTAATTGAAATCAAAGGAAACAAAAGTGCATGAACATAAAAAATGACTAGAATAAGAAATTAACAAAAGGAACTAAAAGAGTAAAGATATAGCAACAAGAAATTGAAAGGAAAAGTAGATGAAAACAAGAATTAAAACCTAGATCTAAGAAGAGATTTGAATCTAATCTAACCTAATTCTAAAGAGAAAATAGAGCTTCTCTCTCTAGAATTCTAACCTAAAACATGATGAAAACTCAACTATGACTACTCGGTTCATTCCCCCTTAAATTTCTAGTTCAATAGCATCAGAAATGGGTTGGATTGGGCCCAAAATGCTTCAGAAATCGCTGGTCACGTGTTGCCTTTAATTGAGTCACGCTGATCTTGCGACGTGCATGCATGGACGACGTGTACACGTCACCTAACTACAAGGCAATTATGGCAAATTACATATCATTTTGAAGCCCCGGATGTTATCATTTTGAGGTCAAGATTGACAACTTAGTAATTCCTTCATTTCTTCATGTGTTCTCCATTTTTACATGCTCTTTCTTCATTCCCTCAATCCAATCTTTGCCTTCTAAACCTGAAATCACTTAACAAACATATCAAGGCATCAAATGGAATCAAAGTGAATTAGATTTATCAATTTTTAGGCCTAAAAAGCATGTTTTCACTTTTAAGCACAATTTAAGGAGAATTTACAAAACCATGCTATTTTAGTGAATAAATGTGGGAAAAGTTGATAAAATCCTCTAAATTCAACATAAGATAAACCCTAAAAATGGAGTTTATCAACCTCCCCACACTTAAACAATAGAATGTCCTCATGCTAAACCATGAAGGATAAGAAACGGTATGAACATTTATTCAAGGTAACTACCTATATGTAATCTATTTACATGCAATCTATCTCAATGCATACAACTACTTAGTCAAAACAAATCAATTTCCAATAATACGTATACGAATACGAGGGCTAAGGCAATTATGATCAAATCAACTCCACAATTGAATTGAATTATTGAAAGAAATTTACAAACTTGCAAGAAAAGAAATAATAATAGGTGGAAACATAGAATTGAGCAATCGAACCCTCACCGGATGTGTATCTGCTCTAGTCACTCAAGTGTTTAGGATTGATTCACTCAATTCTCCTCTAATCATGCTTTCTAAGATTTGTTTTTCATCTAACAATCAACGATTATTCAATGCATGCAAACATATATCATGAGGTCTTTTCATAGGTTGTAATGGGGCTAAGGTCAAGGTAAGGATATATATGGCTAAGTGAGCTTGAAATTTGAATCTTTGATTAACTTAAGCTCTCACCTAACCTACAACCTATACAATTCAAATACAAACCCAACTACCCATTCTTTACTTTTTCACACACGCATGCATTCTCTTTCTTATCACAACACATATGTATTGTTATTATTGCTTTACTTTGGGGTATTTTTGTCCCCTTTTTATTGCTTTCTTTTTCTTTTCTTTTCTTTTTCATTCATTTTTTTATATATGTATATTTTTTTCTTTTCTTTTATATTTTTTTCTTTTCAAACTAAAAATATATACAAGAGCATCAATGCATATGGTTTAACATTTAATACATGTGTATGTACCCAATTCCCAAGATCTTCAATGAAAATACAAAACATATTTTTACCTCAACTAATGTCCCAAGTTTTCCCACACTTCAATGATACACACACTCACTAGCCTAAGCTAATCAAAGATCCAAATTAAGGACATTTATTATTTTTTGCTTTAAGGCTCGTAATGTGCTAAAGTTAAGAACAAGAGGGGATTAAAATAAGCTCAAAATTGGCTAACAATGATTGATGAAAGGTAGGCTATTTAGATAAGTGAACTAAATAAAATGATGGTCTCAATCATATAAATGCATGTATACATGGAATAATGGATATAAAGAATCAAACAAATCAAATATTACAATCATAGAAAGAGAATAATCACACAGAAGAAGGAAAATAGTGGTTATATGATGTAACCACACAATTAGGCTCAAAACTCACAAGGTTGTGTGTTCTTAGCTCAAAAATATGTTCCACAATGTATAATTCAAGCAAGTTCAATGAAAAATATTTTACTCAAATCAATTGGGATGCCAATGCCCTATTAAGAATGTTCTTCTTGGAGAATTTCATTATTTTAACTAAGCTTATTATACATATATGCAAACCTAGAAAATGCATCTAAAAATTCTAAAAGACCTAATAATAACAGAAAAATAAAATATGAAAGTGTCAGGATTAGAAATTTGTCACCCAAAAATGACCGTTTCAGTCAGACGACCTCCCCACACTTAAAAGTTTGCACCGTCCTCGGTGCTTTCAAAGATGAGCAAGGGGGATATGGTGACTTTCTGGATTGCCACCTTTAGCTGGTGGATCAACCGGTTGCTGCATGTTCTTTCTTCTGCTTCCCTTGTTGCTTACAGTGCATCCTCCATGAAAAATAGAAAACCAGATAAGAAAACAAGTAAATGCAAAAGCAAGAAAGCATATATTGTTAGAATGAGGTAATAATCACTAGAATGAAGTGAGTGATCCAATGTGTGACATGGATAAAAGTAAGTGTGCATTCTAAGTTGCGCGCGATTTAGAACACACACACTAACATAAAAAGATATGTCACAGTTACAAAAAAAGAACATGCACTTTACTCATTCTAGTGTGCTTGAGATGCTTCAAAGGAAACTTGTAAGTTAAGACCAACAAACAAGTCATAAAGTAGCATGAAAGCATTCAAGCGATAATCAAACAATTATGAAATGGAAGATGAAGGGACATTGGTTGATGTGCAAGGAGACTTTAATGATAAAGGAACAATGAAAATCACACATCAACCAATGACACACTTTGAATTTTGGTTTCCATCACCTAGTGGACATAAAATAGGATACATGGTTGCTATGCAAAGTAGTAAAAGAGACTAGAGGTGAAATCAATCACATAGCAAGAAAGGTCCATATAGCTTGACAATTTCAAAAAGTTGTCACTAGGTGAGCTTACAATCCAAATTCACAATTGGGGCATTATGCCAAAATGACTAGTTTCACATATGTGTAGAGCACATAGTTAAACAATTGAGGGTCAACATGTCCTTAAGGCATAAGCATAACATATGGATGCATGTGATCAAGCAAGACAATGCATTGAGATAAATGCATAACATCTGACATCAAGAAATTGCCTAGTTAAAGTAAAAAGTTCCAATCACATGTGGCTAGCTACAACATGCAATTCAAAAGATTTAGAATGCTTGAAAGGCAATTCTCATGCACTTGGTATGCACAAAATTAAGCATGAAGAACTCAAAACAAAGTAATAAATTATAGCCTCAATAAAGGATTCCAATAATGAATATTAACAACAATGATGCTAGGATAGCATCTCATGGGTAATCAGCAGCAATTAACATCAAAATCAGCAAATTAAATCAATAATCCAACACTTAGCACCAAAATAGAAAATTGAACTAACTAACTAACTAACTAACTAACTAACTAACTAACTAACTAACTAACTAACTAACTAACTAACTAACTAACTAACTAACTAACTAACGAAAGGAGAAGAAGGTAGATGGTGAATGATAATGGTGGGTGATGGTTGGAGGAGTGAAATAAAAGAAAAAAAGAGAGAAGAAGAAAATAAATGGAAAGAAGAGAAGAAAAGAAAAGGTGTGTGAACATGGCAGGGGGTCACGCGTATGCGTGGGTCACATGTACGCGTGACAGGAAAAAATGGAGATAATGCGTACACGTGGCTCACGCATACGCGTGGGGTGGAATTTGTGCCAGACGCACAGTTTTAGCACCCCACCAGCATAACTCTCTGGTTTTTGGCTCATGTAGTAGCAGCATCAGCGCGACGCATGCGCATCGGCCACGCGCACACGTGGGCGTCACAATTTTTTTTTTTCAAGGAAAGCATAAAAATAGAATCAAACACTCTCCTACCCAATAAACACTCTAAACTAACCAAAATTCAAATTTAACTAAAAATCTTTTAGTTTTTGAAAATATTTTTTTTTCAAAGATAATGCAAATAAAACTTACACTTCAAGCAAAATGCAATTCAAAAACAACCATTCTAATCAAAACATGAATCTAATAAGCAACCTAGCAATCAAAGAAAGATATGCAAAAGTATGAAAAGAAGAAAACTACCCAACAATGGCAACTCAATTCATTCATTGATTATATATACAAGAGAATGGAAAGAGTTTACCTTGGTGGGGTGTCTCCCACCTAGCACTTTTATTTATTGTCCTTAAGTTGGACTTATGGGGAGCTCTCATTAAGGTGGCTTGTGCTTGAATCCATCCTTGAACATCCCCCAACGCTTGGACTTCTAACAAGCTCCATCATTCAAAATTAATATCTCCAAGCCTTGATGGAGTTTTTCACAAACCATGAGCTCCCAAAATTGATCCTCTTTTTGTGATCCAAGATCCCACACTTTGTTTTTACACTCATCTTCTAATTGATCATCATGATTCCATTTGGGTGGTAAGCAAGCCGAATTCTCATTTGAGCACCAAATTCTCTTCCTAGATCCATACAATTTAGCATTTTTCCAACCATGGGACTTATGCCTTGAGGGTTCAACCTTAATGAGCCTAACATCATTTTGCCAACCACTACACAATTCTCCCATACTTTTCAATCCACAAAGAGCTCTAAGTTAACCATCTGTTTCAAGCAAACCATATTCAAATGGGATAATGAAGGTTAGGGATAAGAGGTTTACCCACTTGAATGACATAATGGATGATGGTGACTTAGGAAGGGGTGGTCCCAATGATCTTGCAAGTGCCACTCCCTTGTGGTCTTCTTTGACTACTTCTACCTCTTGGCAAGCTTCTTCAATTTCAATTCTTTTCTCACCACTATGCATTCTTCATTCCTCAATTCATGCATTGGAGCTTGTGCACTAGTCCCCTCAACATTAATTTCACAACACAATGAGGAAGGTTCAACAATCTCAATTAGCACATTAGTTGGTGTGGAATTATCTTCAATAATAGGACTTGTTGCTTGCTCAACTTCTTCCAATCTTTTCTCAACAATAATATGTCTCGGAAGTTGCACATTATCCTCTTCAACATCAAATTCATGCTCAATGGAAGAGTGTTCAACAACTTCCACAAAATCATCAACAATGTTGCTTGGTGTGGAAGTGTCCTCAAGTTTGAAATCAACCTCTTGTTCAACTTCGGGTAGGTCTTCAACCGCTTCTTCTTCTTCAACAATCTCCATCCTTTCTACTTTTTGCAAAACACACTCCATTTCCTTTTTCTCATGTTGAGATTCTAGAATCTCCTTCATGCTCCTCTCTTTGGTTGATTTTCCATATTCATTCGTGGAAATGCCTTGCTTGTAGCATGAATCCCATGAGTCCAACTTTTGACGAATGGTTGCTCGAAGTCGATCCATTACTTCCTTGAGATGATCCATTGACTCTTGTTCCACTTGGCTAACATAAGTAGGATCATATTGCTCTTGGATTGATGGATATGGACATTCTCCTATGGAGGAAAATTCGTCTTATGGTTGAAAGTTCTCATACATTGGAGGTGGTTCATCTTGGTAATAGTATGGAGGAGGTGGTTCTTGGAGGTATTGAGGTTGGAATGGTGGTGGTTCTATGTGTGGTTCATATGGCTCATATGGTGGTTGTTTGGTGGATATGGGTTAGGATCATATGGAGGTGTTTCGTGGTATAGGGCTTGTGAGCATGGTTGAAAGCTATGTTGAGGAGAGGGTTCATAAGCATATGGTGGTGGTTGTTGATAGTCACAAAAAGGTCTACTATAGCCATTGGATTGGTATGCATCATGGAATGGCCCATGCTCATAGTATGTTGGAGGGGGTTGTTGCCAAAAGGGTTGATCAAATCCTTGAGGCTCCTCCCATCTTTGATTGTTCCATCCTTGATGCATGTTGTCATTATAGTTTCCACTTCCTACAACATAGTTGTAACCACACTCATAGCCAAAGCGATGAGAATTCATAGTAGAAAAGAGAGAATAAAATAAAAAGTAATAAGAAACAAGAAAATCAAATCCTACAACAGCAAACAAACCAAAAATCTAGCTATTCACAATATTAACATATATACAATAACCAATAACATGGTACACATTTGCAACTCCCCGGCAACAGCGCCAAAAATTTGATGTAGGATTTTTGTCAGTAAAGAATTTCTTAATAAAATCTCGTTGCAAGTATAGTTCTAAACCAACAAACAATCCTCAATCAAAGTTTAATTTGTTTATCACAAGTATGACCCCCAATAAAAATAAACCGAAGTATTTAAACCTCGGGTCCTCTCTCAAGGAATTGCAGGGAAGTGTATATGTTATTGGTTATGAGTTGTATATTTTTGGGGTTTTGAGATAGTGGACAAGGAATGTAAATGACAAGAAAGTAAATGAAACTCAAATGATACAAGGGTCTTGGCGAGGGTTGATGGTTAAGGATCTTTATCCTTGTCACTAACCACAACATGATAATTGCAAGGATCAATTCCATTAAGTCATCCTCTAACAAGTGAAGGAATGTCAAATGAGCCTTATCAATCCCAATCCATAAGTCTTAGCCACTCACTAATGGACTTAGTGAAAGCTAGTGTCAATGGACACCAATTATCAATCACTTGGACATTAGCAACTCAAGGTCACCCAAGTTACCATCCCAAGCCAAGAATAGAAAATATACTCTAAAATTCAATCAAGAATTTAATCAAACACTTGGAAGGCACAAAAGGAAAGCAAGGTAAAATTGTAAGAAATGTAAAATCTACAACTACCAAAGCAAGAAAGTAACAATAGCAAAGCAATTAAACAATAAGAACATCAAACATAAATTGCATTAATTGAAATCAAAGGGAACAAAAGTGCATGAACATAAAAATGACTAGAATAAGAAATTAACAAAAGGAACTAAAAGAGTAAAGATATAGCAACAAGAAATTAAAAGGAAAAGTAGATGAAAACAAGAATATTAACCTAGATCTAAGAAGAGATTTGAATATAATCTAACCTAATTCTAGAGAGAAGAGAGAGCTTCTCTCTCTATAATTCTAACCTAAAACATGATGAATACTCAACTATGACTACTTAGTTCATTCCTCCTTCAATTCCTGGTTCAATAGCATCATAAATGGGTTGGATTGGGCCCAAAATGCTTCAGAAATCGCTGGTCACGTGTTGCCTTTAAGTGAGTCACGCTGATCCTGCGACGCGCACACATAGGAGACGCATACGCATCATCTAACTGCAAGGACACTATAGTAAGTTGCATATCATTTTGAATCCCCGGATGTTAGCTTTCTAACGTAACTGGAACCGCCTCATTTGGATATCTATAGCTCAAGTTATGATTGATTTAGTACGGAAAGGTCAAGATTGACAGCTTAACAATTCCTTCATTTCTTCATGAGTTCTCCATTTTTACATGCTTTTTCTTCATTTCCTTAATCCAATCTTTGCCTTCTAAACCTGAAATTGCTTAATAAACATATCAAGGCATCGAATGGAACTAAAGTGAATTAAATTTATCAATTTTTGGGCCTAAAAAGCATATTTTCACTCTTAAGCATAATTTAAGGAGAATTTACAAAATCATGCTATTTTTGTGAATAAATGTGGAAAAGTTGATAAAATTCTCTAAATTCAACACAAGATAACCCCTAAAAATGGGGTTTATCAGGTGAACATCTTAACGGGACATTTCCTGAGCATTGACTTGTATCTCCCCCAAGCATCGTAGAGAGACTCACCCTCCTCTTGTTTGAAGTCCTGAATATCCTTCCATAGTTTAGTCAACCTTCTTGCGGGGAATATCTGTTCAGGAACTTGTTGACTACCTTACTCCAGGTGTTCAGGCTCTCCTTAGGTTGATCATCCAACCAGTCCTTGGCCTGATCCCTCACAGCAAACGGGAAGAGCAGCAGCCTGTAGACGTCGTGATCTACTCCATTGGTCTGTACAGTGTCACAGATTTGCAAGAAGTCAGAGATGAATTTGGTGGGGTCTTCCTGGGGGTGTCTATGAAACTGACAGTTTTTCTTCACTAATGTGATCAATTTCAGGTTGAGCTCAAAATTATCTTTTCCAATAGGAGGTATACTAATGCTCTTTCTATAGAAATCGAGAGAGGGAGCTGTATAAGACCCTAAGAATCTTCTGGGTTGAGCACCCTCATTCTGATCCATAGTGATTTTAGTATTTCTATGCAAACAAGAGACAAAGAAAAGTGGGAGTCTCTATGTCAAAGTCTAGAGAGCTCCTAGTGAGATATCCAAAAGAAGTAAGAATTTAAATTTTTTTTGTTTTTTTTAAATAAAAATTTGAAAATAAGAAAATAAAAAAAATAGAAAATAAAAAAAAGTAACTAGAAATTTTGAAAAGTTAAAAAAAGATTGGAAAGAAAGGGGTCTAAAAATTTTCGAAATTCAAAAACAAAGAAAAAGAAAAGTTAAAGAAACACCAAACTAAAAACAAACTTTGAATAAAACAAGATAAAGTAAACAATTAGTTAGGAAAGTTTTGAAAATAGAGATGGAGGATTTAATTTAAAATTTTCAAAAATTAGAAAGAAAAGGTTTTAAAGATTTTGAAATTCAAATTTGAAAGAAAGAAAAACTAAAGAAAATACCAAACTTAAAAATTGAATTTAAAATTTGAATTTAAATGAAAAGTCAAATAACTAGAATCAAGGAAAAGATAAATGAGATAAAAATCAAGAATCAAGAAAGATAAATAAGATATGATTTGAAATTTTTAAAATGAAAAAATTAATTAAAAAGCAAAAGAAAAGATTTGAAATTTTTTGAAATTTTAAAAGAAAAAGAAAATATTAAAAGACACCAAACTTAAAATTTGAAATTAAATAAAGATAAGATAACTTAAAACAAAATTTTGAAAATAAAGAGAAAGATAAATAAGATAAGTTCGAAAATTTAAGGAAAATAAATAAACTTGTAACCAAAAATTAAAAAGAAAATCAAGATAAAATTGAAAATCAAGAGAAAGCCGAACAAAGATTTTAAAATAAAAAATTTAGAAAGAAAAACTCAAGAGAAAGAAACAAGATACATAAGATTTGAAAATTTAAAATAAGAGATTTGATTTTGTAAGAATTTGAAAATTAAAATGAGAAAGTCAAATAGAGATTTTGAAATTTAAATTAGAAAGAAAGAGAAACTAAAGAAACACTAAACTTAAAATTAAAACAAGATAAGGTAAACAACCAATTAAAAAGATTTGAAATTAAAAATAAAGTTTCCAAAAAAAATAGAGAAGAAAAAATTAAAACAAGATTTTGAAATTTAAATTTGAAAGGAAGAGAAACTAACAAAATACTAAACTTTCAAATTTTGAATTTTAAAATAAAGATAAGATAACAAAATTTTGAAAATCAAGATAAGATAAAGATAAAAAGATAAAAAGATAAACAAATAAAACACCAAAAGGAATAAAAAGATAACTAACGGGACACAAAACTTAAAATTTTAAAATTAAGATAGGAAAAAGATTTAAAAATTTTGAAAATTCAAATGAAGGGTTTTTTTTTTAATTTTTGAAATTCAAAAAAGAAAGAAAAAGATAACACCAATTATAAAAATTTTTAAAATCCAATGACACTAATTTCGAAAAAGATAGAGAGAAAAACACCAAAAGATACCAAACTTAAGAATTTTGAAATCAAACAAGAGCAAACACCTAAAAATTTCAAACACAAAGAAAGAAAAGAAGAACAATTTTCGAAATTCAAGAAAAAAGAAAAATAATTAACTAAAACTACTAAGGAACACCCAACTTAAAACTTAGAAACAAGATTCGTACAAAAGAAAGAGATGACTAAAGATGAAATTTTTGAAAAAGATTTTAAAGAATGTTCAAAAATTAACAAGAAAATCAATTAAAAGAAAAACTAGTAAAAAGTACCTGATCTAAGGAGCAAGACAACTGGTAGTTTGTCAATCTCGAACAATCCCCGAAAACAGCGCCAAAAACTTGGTGCACGAAATTGAACTCGCACAACTTCACCGGCAAGTACACCGGGTCGTCCAAGTAATACCTTAGGTGAGTGAGGTCGATCCCATGAGGATTGTTAGATTGAGCAAGCAATGGTTATCCTACAGATCTTAGTCAGGCGAATACAAAGATTGTGGTTGTTGTGGTAGGCGCATAAAACAAAATAGTAAAGAAAGTAGTAAATAGTTAACGTAGAAACAATAATGATAAATCAGTTAAGGCTTTGGGGATGCTTAATCTTTTTGGATTAACACTTCGTACTGACTACTGTAACAATGAATGATTCATTCTATGGCAAAGCTATAAGTGATTAACTCCTGTCCTCTCAGCAAGTTAATCTCCTCTAATTCACATCAAATGCCGTTGTCAGTGGTCATTCAATATGAACCAGGGTGAAGCTCACGCAATTTATTCTCCTTCTTGATCCTACTCAAAACGCCACAGACAAGGTCATAGATTCCAGATCGAAAAATGAAGCTCAATGTTCTAGCCTTAGCGCCATAAAAACCTCATTACCCAGAACTAACCGGATTATATGTCACATATCCTCAATTAGCCTAGATAAATTATTGGTTCAGGTGATGTATTCTCAAGCTTTAGCTCAACACTATCCTGGCATTCAACTCAGGTTCTGGGCGTTCAACTTTGGTCCCTGCTTCCTAGCTGGCGTTGAACGCCAGTTTTGGGCGTTCAACTTGGGAGGTCGCTCCTCTTTGGGCGTTGAACTCTAGATGTGGACGTTCAACACCCATTTTGGGCACTGATTCTGGAAGAGAAGTATAAACTATTATATATTTCTGGAAAGCTCTGGAAGTTAGCTTTCCAATACCGGTAAAATCGCACCAATTAGACCATTGTAGCCCAAGATATGCTCGTTGAAATGAACAGAGGTTAGGATTTGACAGTATCTGCTATGCTTTCTTCGTCTCTGAACCAGACTTTGCCAATTTCGCCCAAAAATCCCCTAAAATAATAGAAAAAACACAAAAACTCAAAGTAGTATCTAAAAGGTGAATTTTGAACTAAAACATACGAAAATTAATAAAATGTAAATAAAATATAATTAAAATGCTAGGAAAATACAATGAAAAAGTGTATAAGATATCCACTTATCAGTACTATAAATGCATATACTAATAAAATTAGAAATAGTTCAAGTAGCACATAGTTCATAGAGTAAAACGGTATTCACACATATATATATATATATATATATATATATATATATATATATATATATATATATATATATATATATATATATATATATATATATATACATATCCAAAGTTAGCTTGTTACAAACTTGACACACTTAAATGTGCATATATTCATACAGTCAACTGCCAACCCCCTAGATACCTGGTACATGTAGAAAACCCCCCTAAACTAGTATCCGGGCTAACAGAAGAAAATAACAAACCCTATTTGCCGAAAATCTTCAAAAGTGAGGGAAAGAAGGAAACAAAGGCCACATGTCCTACATCATACCACCGTTGAGGCGTAAATTTGCAGAACATCATCTCAGAACTAGTCTCGAGCACTTCTCGTAACATCTTCAGTAGGGTCCTCAAACATATGCTCATCTGATACCTTTGTGAATATAACTCTAGTGGTAGCAACAAAGTCTGGATCTTCAATCTGTGGGGAACAAGGAAAAGGAAGGGGTGAGAACCTATATGGTCCTCAGTAAAGTGTAGCGCAAAAAACCTATCTCTCTCGTAAGATCTAAGGTTCTGATTCTAACATCATGACTCGCTTACTAAGTCTCTTGGCTCTTTTTGTATTTCAGGGTTTATCATAACTCTATCTTGGCATCTTCCTTTGGGGTCAATGCCGCTCTTTATGCTATTCTCTATAACTGTTATTCCTAGTTTTACTATCTTATTCTAAGCTTTGGAGAAATGTTAAATCATATAATTCTAAAAATACAGACAAGATTCAGAGAATTAAAAATTAACAAGAAGAAGGTAGCACATAGCAGAAAGAATGAACATTAAACAATCATAATCGAATGCGCAAACAATTTATGATGCATGCCTATTCCTAGTGCAGGCCATGAGCTCATGCGTCGGTTGTCTACCCGCAATCCGACGCTACTCGGAGCGAACCTCGAATATAATTTCTTTACTGTGTCAGTCAGGCACATTGGTATCATTATGGGTGAACCCATGTCAGTTAGGATACCTTAGCATCACGGTTACCCGTGTCAGTTAGGCCAAATCACAGTAACATTTCCATGTGCATCACAGTAAGAAACTGGCTATTAGTTAGGTGAACATTCTCGCATTAGTAACCTTAAGCTATCAGGTAGGCGGGTATTTCCACATTAGCAGTTTGGCAGAAAGGCCCATTTAAACATACAATTCTCAATTATCTTTTTTATTTAGGCCATCAGTTAGGCAGTCATTCTCACATTAGCAACCCTAGGCTATCAGTCAGGCGGTCACTTTCGCATTAGCAATTTGGCACAAAGGGCCAGTCAAATAATTGATTCTCATAAATAATTATCCGTTTTCAATTATCTCATTCATTCACAGTTTCTCATTTTCTCTCTTTCATCATGTCTCTACAACACCTTATAAATACACATACCTCCACATCACCACATAACTAAGGATACCTCTACATAATCATATTATTAAACATACCTCCGCATCACCTTTTAACTTTAAACCTTTCTACGGACAACCTACATTCTTATTCATTTTCCTTACTTGTTTAGCCTATTACGTTCTTGGCGTCCAGTCTTCTATTTAATAATTAATATAATAAACAGACTCAGATTTACGCAAACTTTATGTCCACGTTCCAGTCTTCATTTGGTTCAAGTTTCAAAGTGTT